>NW_028245402.1:0-152733 GCF_964263255.1 Lissotriton vulgaris
CTCGCCTCATTACAGCTTAGGGCAGAGGTCTTCAAACTTTTTGAGGCCGAGACCCCCTTGTAAAACCTTTTTAGGCGTAAGGACCCCCTTACGACAAAAGATTCTAGAAACTGGTACTCCTCATCATCAACAACTATCGACAACCATAAATGCGCCAGTTAGACCTCATCACATCCATCCATCCATCATTCATCCACCCACACTTTCACACATCCATCCACCCTTTCATCCTTCCATCCATACGTCCATCCTTTACCTATCCACCCATCTATTCATCCACCCACCTTTTCACACATCCATCCATCCATCATTCATCCATGCAACCTTTTACCCATCCATCCATACATCCATCCTTCATCCATCCACCCTTTCATCCTTCCATCCATACATCCACCATTTCACCTATCCATCCTTCATCCATCCACCCTTTCATTATTCCATCCATACATCCATCCACCCTTTCATCCATACATCCATCCTTCATCCACCCACCCTTTCATCCATCCATCCACCCATCATTCATCCCCCCACCTTTTCACACATCCATCCATGCATCCATCATTCATCCATGCAACCTTTTATCCACCCATACATCCATCCTTCATCCATCTACCTTTTTGTCCTTCCATCCATACATACATCCTTCATCCATCCACCCTTTCATCCATCCATCCTTCATCCATCCACCTACCCTTTCATCCATCCATCCATCCATCCACCCATCATTCATCCCCCACCTTTTCACACATCCATCCATTCATCCTTCATCCATCCATCTACCCTTTCATCTTTACATCCATCCACTCATCATTCATCCACCCACCTTTTCACACATCCATCTATTCATCCTTACATCCACCCATCCATCCTTCATCCTTCCTTCCATCCATCCATCCATCCACCCACCCTTCATCCTTCCATCCACCCATACATCCATCCTTCATCCATCTACCGTTTTGTCCTTCCATCCATACATACATCCTTCATCCATCCACCCTTTCATCCATCCATCCTTCATCCATCCACCTACCCTTTCATTCATCCATCCACCCCCATCCACCCATCATTCATCCCCCACCTTTTCACACATCCATCCATACATACATCCTTCATCCATCCACCCTTTCATCCATCCATCCACCCACCTTTTCACACATCCATCCATCCTTCATCCATCCATCCACCCACCCTTTCATCTTTACATCCATCCACTCATCATTCATCCACCCACCCTTTCATCCATCCATCCACCCACCTTTTCACACATCCATCCATCCTTCATCCATCCATCCACCCTTTCATCTTTACATCCATCCACTCATCATTCACCCACCCACCCTTTCATCCATCCATCCACCCACCTTTTCACACATCCATCCATCCTTCATCCATCCATCCACCCTTTCATCTTTACATCCATCCACTCATCATTCATCCACCCACCTTTTCACACATCCATCCATTCATCCTTCATCCATCCATCTACCCTTTCATCTTTACATCCATCCACTCATCATTCATCCACCCACCTTTTCACACATCCATCTATTCATCCTTACATCCACCCATCCATCCTTCATCCTTCCTTCCATCCATCCATCCATCCACCCACCCTTCATCCTTCCATCCACACATACATTCATCCTTCATCCACCCACCTTTTCTGTGCCTCTCTCATGGGGGTGGGGTCAGTATCTCTCTGTGTCTTCTTCCTTCTTCCTCTCTCATGGGAGGGCATCTCTGTGCTTCCCTGCTTGGAGGGGGGGGGCAGACAGGCTGTATAAACACCTCACGGTGAAAACCAGTTTCAGGCACATTTCTCCTGCACAGGCGCCAGGTATGTGGGACTTGAACCAATGACTGTAATGTCCTTCTGCTGTTTGCTATGTGTGTTTGTAAAGCGCTCTGATACCTACGGGTTAAGCTAGCGCTATATAAAACGTTAAAAATAAAAATAAACCCCACAGCTAAGTCCATTGATTGAACTCAAAGGGCTACAGCCTCCTCCCCCAGACACCCCCCCCCCCCACTCCCCAGCACGTGTAAGTGAGCCCGGCTGAAACAGCTTCGGGACACACAGAAAGGCACACCCGAGTACTTCACAGGTCGTCAGAAGACCTTTACTTGTTAATGAGGCGTGAATTAGGCCTCCACCGTGATCACCCGGCCTCAATCAGCCTGACGCCAGGAACTGCTGCACGCTCCAACAGAATCTGCGACCCCCTTCCCAGGACTCCACGACCCCCCTGGGGGTCGCGCCCCACAGATTGAAGACCTCTGGCTTAGGGGGTGAGGGGCATTCGCGGGCCATACTGTGCGACATGAAGAGGCTGTCCTTGGAGGCCACTGGACGGGCTATGACAGAGTCAGTTATCAATAGTGCGGCAGGTGCAGTGGCACCGGGCTCAGCGCCCTGAGGGCTCAACTGCACTACAATTATAGCTATGTGTTCCTCTGAAACCAATGGATGGCGGGGGGGGTCCATTTCCCTTGCTTGAATTGGGGTCCCTGTCATTCTTGCTACGTCACTGACCTATGATCACACAATGCAAGGGGGGGGGGGGGCTGTCTGATTCAACTATAGAAGGCAGGGGGTCTGTCTCTGATTAGACGGTGGGGGCGAGGACTTCACAGTGTGAGATGAGATACCCATCTCTGGAGGTGAGTGGTCTCTCTCTGGTCACAAAGTGTGAGGTGAGGGGCTTATGTCTGACTGCAATGTGGAAGGCGAAGGGTCTTTGCTGAAAGTGAGAGGTCTAGCGCTGAGGTGTTGTTGGGGGTGAGTGGTCTGTCTTCAGAGTTAAGGGGTCAGCCCATGGAGGAGAGGGGTTTTCCCTGCAGGTGAAGGGCCTAGTCCTGGAGGTAAGGGTCTGTCCCTGGAGGGGAGGACCATGGCCCTGGAGGTGAGGGTCTGTCCCGGGAGGTGAGGGTCTGTCCCAGGAGGTGGGAGATCTCTCTCTGGAGGTGAGATGTCTGTCCCTGGAGGTGAGGGGTCTGTCCCTGGTCACATTGTGGGAGGTAAGGGGCTGTCCAGGGAGGTGAGGGGTCTGTCCCTAAAGGTAAGGGGCTGTCCTGGGAGGTGAGAGGTCTGTCCCTGGAGGTGAGGGGTCTGTCCTAGGAGGTGAGAGGTCTGTCCCTGGAGGTGTAGGGCCTGTCCCTGGTCAAATTATGGGAGGTGAGGGTCTGTTGTTGGAGGTGAGAGGTCTGTCCCTGAAGGTGAGGGGTCTGTCCCTGGTCCCATTGTGGGAGGTAAGGGTCTGTCCTGGGAGGTGAGAGGTCTGTCCCTGAAGGTGAGGGGTCTGTCCCTGGTCACATTCTGGGAGGTGAGGGTCTGCTGTTGGAGGTGAGAGGTCTGTCCCTGGAGGTGAGATGTCTGTCCCTGAAGGTGAGGGGCCTGTCCTGGGAGGTGAGAGGTCTGTCCCTGGAGGTGAGGGGTCTGTCCCTGGTCACATTGTGGGAGGTGAGGGTCTGTTGTTGGAGGCAAGAGGTCTGTCCCAGAAGGTGAGGGGTCTGTCCTGGGAGGTGAGAGGTCTGTACCTGAAGGTGAGGGGTCTGTCCCTAGTCACATTGTGGGAGGTGAGGGTCTGTTCCTGAAGGTGAGGGGGTCTGTCCCTGGTCACATTGTGGGAGGTGAGGGTCTGTTGTTGGAGGCAAGAGGTCTGTCCCAGAAGGTGAGGGGTCTGTCCTGGGAGGTGAGAGGTCTGTACCTGGAGGTGAGGGGTCGGTCCCTGGTCACATTGTAGGCGGTGAGGGTCTGTCCTGGGAGGTGAGAGGTCTGTCCCTGGAGGTGAGGGGTCTGTCCCTGGTCCCATTGTGGGAGGTGAGGGTCTGTCCTGGGAGGTGAGAGGTCTGTCCCTGGAGGTGAGGGGTCTGTCCCTGGTCCCATTGTGGGAGGTGAGGGTCTGTCCTGGGAGGTGAGAGGTCTGTCCCTGAAGGTGAGGGGTCTGTCCCTGGTCACATTGTGGGAGGTGAGGGTCTGTTGTTGGAGGCAAGAGGTCTGTCCCAGAAGGTGAGGGGTCTGTCCTGGGAGGTGAGAGGTCTGTACCAGGAGGTGAGGGGTCTGTCTCTGGTCACATTGTAGGAGGTGAGGGTCTGTCCTGGGAGGTGAGAGGTCTGTCCCTGGAGGTGAGGGGTCTGTCCCTGGTCCCATTGTGGGAGGTGAGGGTCTGTCCTGGGAGGTGAGAGGTCTGTCCCTGGAGGTGAGGGGTCTGTCCCTGGTCCCACTGTGGGAGGTGAGGGTCTGTCCTGGGAGGTGAGAGGTCTGTCCCTGGAGGTGAGGGGTCTGTCCCTGGTCCCATTGTGGGAGGTGAGGGGTCTGTCCTGGGAGGTGAGAGGTCTGTCCCTGAAGGTGAGGGGTCTGTACCCGGTCACATTGTGGGAGGTGAGGGTCTGTTGTTGGAGGTGAGGGTCTGTCCCTGAAGGTGAGGGGTGTCTCCCTGGTCACATTGTGGGCGGTGAGGGTCTGTTGTTGGAGATGAGAGGTCTGTCCCTGAAGGTGAGCCGTCTGTCCCTGGTCCCATTGTGGGAGGTGAGGGTCTGTTGTTGGAGGTGAGAGGTCTGTCCCTGAAGGTGAGGGGTCTGTCCTTGGTCACATTGTGGGAGGTGAGGGTCTGTTGTTGGAGGTGAGAGGTCTGTCCCTGAAGGTGAGGGGTGTCTCCGTGGTCACATTGAGGTGAGGGTCTGTTGTTGGAGGTGAGAGGTCTGTTCCTGAAGGTGAGGGGTCTGTCCTTGGTCACATTGTGTGAGGTGAGGGTCTGTCCTGAGAGGTGAGTGGTCTGTCCCTGAAGGTGAGGGTTCTGTCCCTGGTCACATTGTGGGAGGTGAGGGTCTGTTGTTGGAGGTCAGAGGTCTGTCCCTGAAGGTGAGGGGTGTCTCCCTGGTCACATTGTGGGAGGTGAGGGTCTGTTGTTGGAGGTGAGAGGTCTGTCCCTGAAGGTGAGGGGTGTCTTCCTGGTCACATTGTGGGAGGTGAGGGTCTGTTGTTGGAGGAGAGAGGTCTGTCCCTGGAGGTGAGGGTCTGTCCTGGGAGGTGAGAGGTCTGTCCCTGAAGGTGAGAGGTCTGTCCCTCGTCACATTGTGGGAGGTGAGGGTTTGTCCTGGGAGGTGAGGGGTCTGTCCCTAGAGGTGAGGGGGTCTGTATTTAGAGGTAAGGGGTGTATCCCTGGAGGTGAGATGTCTGTCCCTGAAGGTGAGGGGTCTTTCCTGGGGGGTGAGAGGTCTGTCCCTGAAGGTGAAGGGTCTGTCCTGGGAGGTGAGGGTCTGTCCTGGGAGGTGGGGGGTCTGTCCCTAGAGGTGAGGGGGTCTGTCTTTAGAGGTAAGGGCTGTTTCCCTGGAGGTGAGATGTCTGTCCCTGAAGGTGAGGGGTCTGTCCCTGGTCACATTGTGGGAGGTGAGGGTCTGTCATAGGAGGTGAGAGGTCTGTCCCTGGAGGTGCAGGGTGTGTCCCTGGTCACATTGCGTGAGGTGAGGGTCTGTCCTGGGAGGTGAGGGGTCTGTCCCTGGTCACATTGTGGGGGCCAGGGTCTGTCCTGGGAGGTGAGAGGTATGTCCCTGAAGGTGAGGGGTCTGTCCCTGGTCACATTGTGGGAGGTGAGGGTATGTTGTTGGAGGTGAGAGATCTGTCCCTGGAGGTGAGGGGTCTGTCCCTGGTCCCACTGTGGGAGGTGAGGGTCTGTCCTGGGAGGTGAGAGGTCTGTCCCTGGAGGTGAGGGGTCTGTCCCTGGTCCCATTGTGGGAGGTGAGGGGTCTGTCCTGGGAGGTGAGAGGTCTGTCCCTGAAGGTGAGGGGTCTGTACCCGGTCACATTGTGGGAGGTGAGGGTCTGTTGTTGGAGGTGAGGGTCTGTCCCTGAAGGTGAGGGGTGTCTCCCTGGTCACATTGTGGGCGGTGAGGGTCTGTTGTTGGAGATGAGAGGTCTGTCCCTGAAGGTGAGCCGTCTGTCCCTGGTCCCATTGTGGGAGGTGAGGGTCTGTTGTTGGAGGTGAGAGGTCTGTCCCTGAAGGTGAGGGGTCTGTCCTTGGTCACATTGTGGGAGGTGAGGGTCTGTTGTTGGAGGTGAGAGGTCTGTCCCTGAAGGTGAGGGGTGTCTCCGTGGTCACATTGAGGTGAGGGTCTGTTGTTGGAGGTGAGAGGTCTGTTCCTGAAGGTGAGGGGTCTGTCCTTGGTCACATTGTGTGAGGTGAGGGTCTGTCCTGAGAGGTGAGTGGTCTGTCCCTGAAGGTGAGGGGTCTGTCCCTGGTCACATTGTGGGAGGTGAGGGTCTGTTGTTGGAGGTCAGAGGTCTGTCCCTGAAGGTGAGGGGTGTCTCCCTGGTCACATTGTGGGAGGTGAGGGTCTGTTGTTGGAGGTGAGAAGTCTGTCCCTGAAGGTGAGGGGTGTCTTCCTGGTCACATTGTGGGAGGTGAGGGTCTGTTGTTGGAGGTGAGAGGTCTGTCCCTGGAGGTGAGGGTCTGTCCTGGGAGGTGAGAGGTCTGTCCCTGAAGGTGAGAGGTCTGTCCCTCGTCACATTGTGGGAGGTGAGGGTTTGTCCTGGGAGGTGAGGGGTCTGTCCCTAGAGGTGAGGGGGTCTGTATTTAGAGGTAAGGGGTGTATCCCTGGAGGTGAGATGTCTGTCCCTGAAGGTGAGGGGTCTTTCCTGGGGGGTGAGAGGTCTGTCCCTGAAGGTGAAGGGTCTGTCCTGGGAGGTGAGGGTCTGTCGTGGGAGGTGGGGGGTCTGTCCCTAGAGGTGAGGGGGTCTGTCTTTAGAGGTAAGGGCTGTTTCCCTGGAGGTGAGATGTCTGTCCCTGAAGGTGAGGGGTCTGTCCCTGGTCACATTGTGGGAGGTGAGGGTCTGTCCTAGGAGGTGAGATGTCTGTCCCTGGAGGTGCGGGGTCTGTCCCTGGTCACATTGTGTGAGGTGAGGGTCTGTCCTGGGAGGTGAGGGGTCTGTCCCTGGTCACATTGTGGGGGCCAGGGTCTGTCCTGGGAGGTGAGAGGTCTGTCCCTGAAGGTGAGGGGTCTGTCCCTGGTCACATTGTGGGAGGTGAGGGTATGTTGTTGGAGGTGAGAGATCTGTCCCTGGAGGTGAGAGGTCAGTCCCTGGTCACATTGTGGGTGGTGAGGGTCTGTTGTTGGGAGGTGAGAGGTCTGTCCCTGGAGGTGAGGGGTCTGTCCCTGGTCACATTGTGGGATGTGAGGGTCTGTCCTGGGAGGTGAGGGGTCTGTTCCTAGAGGTGAGGGGGTCTGTCTTTAGAGGTAAGGGGTCTATCCCTGGAGGTGAGATGTCTGTCCCTGAAGGTGAGGGGTCTGTCCTGGGAGGTGAGAGGTCTGTCCCTGAAGGTGAGGGGTCTGTCCTGGGAGGTGAGAGGTCTGTCCCTGAATGTGAGGGGTCTGTCCTTGGTCACATTGTGGGAGGTGAGGGTCTGTTGTTGGAGGTGAGAGGTCTGTCCCTGAAGGTGAGGGGTGTCTCCCTGGTCACATTGTGGGAGGTGAGGGTCTGTTGTTGGAGGTGAGAGGTCTGTCCCTGAAGGTGAGGGGTCTGTCCCTGGTCACATTGTGGGAGGTGAGGGTCTGTCCTGGGAGGTGAGGGGTCTGTCCCTAGAGGTGAGGGGGTCTGTCTTTAGAGGTAAGCGGTCTATCCCTGGAGGTGAGATGTCTGTCCCTGAAGGTGAGGGGTCTGTCCTGGGAGGTGAGAGGTCTGTCCCTGAAGGTGAGGGGTCTGTCCTGGGAGGTGAGGGTCTGTCCAAGGAGGTGAGGGGTCTGTCCTTAGAGGTGAGGGGGTCTGTCTTTAGAGGTAAGGGGTCTATCCCTGGAAGTGAGATGTCTTCCGACACGCAATTGGTCATGGCCATAAGGGGAGATGGACCAGAAGTGGCCAAACGCCTCCAGAGGGGAATGACAGAGATAGGAGATTGGATGAATACCAACTGTTTAAAACTTAATTCAGAAAAAACTGAAGTAGTAATATTTGCCCCTCTTTCACCGAGCTGGTCAGCCGAATGGTGGCCAGCCAGTTTTGGAGCCATTCCCAAACCTGTTTCTAAGGTTAGAAATGTGGGTGTCATCTTTGATGATGGCCTCAATTTCACGGATCATGCAAACAAAGTGGCTTCCACAGCCCACTATAAACTCCGCATGATTAAAAAAATCAGTCCTTACCTTCCAGTGGCGGCTATTAAAACCTTAGTTAGTTCTTTAGTCTTATCGTCACTGGATTATTGCAACGGTTTATTTCTGAATACCCAAATCAGAGTCTTGAGAAAATTACAATCAGTGCAAAATGCCGCAGCTCGCCTGGTTTTCGGAATTCCCAAGTATGTTTCCACCTCAGATGCAATGACGCAACTTCATTGGCTCACGATCCAGAACCGGATCAAATTTAAATCTTTATGTATTGTCTATAAGACACTTAATGGACAAGGCCCACACTCATTGAGAGAGCAACTGAGACCATATCAGCCTTCTCGACAACTTAGGTCCTCTAATAACAATCTTTTAGTGATTCCTCGCGTGAAAACAGTATCTTGGGGCGACCGTCGTTTTACAGTCGCAGCACCAAAATTGTGGAACACGCTTCCGCTGGATATCAGAACCTGTCCAACGCTGATTCAATTTCGTAGGAGACTCAAAACATGGCTGTTTACTCAATAACTTAACAAGGATCAATCGTAGAGAACTGAACATCATCTAGATTACTGCAAACTTCGAGCGCCAAGACGCCTACGGGTAAACGTAGCGCTTTACAAGTGGCAATAAATAAATAAAATAAATAAATAAATAAATAAAATAAATAAATAAATGTCTGTCCCTGAAGGTGAGGGGTCTGTCCCTGGTCACATTGTGGGAGGTGAGGGTCTGTCCTGGAAGGTGAGAGGTCTGTCCCTGGAGGTGAGGGGTCTGTCCCTGGTCACATTGTGGGAGGTGAGGGTCTGTCCTGGGAGGTGAGGTGTCTGTCCCTGGTCACATTGTGGGAGGCGAGGGTCTGTCCTGGGAGGTGAGAGGTCTGTCCCTGAAGGTGAGGGGTCCGTCCTGGGAGGTGAAAGGTCTGTCCCTGAAGGTGAGGGGTCTGTCCTAGGAGGTGAGGGTCTGTCCTGGGAGGTGAGGGGTCTGTCCCTAGAGGTGAGGGGGTCTGTCTTTAGAGGTAAGGGGTGTATCCCTGGAGGTGTGATGTCTGTCCCTGAAGGTGAGGGGTCTGTCCCTGGTCACTATGTGGGAGGTGAGGGTCTGTCCTGGGAGGTGAGAGGTCTGTCCCTGGAGGTGAGGTCTGACCCTGAAGGTGAGGGGTCTGTTCCTCGTCACATTGTGGGAGGTGGGGGGTCTGTCCCTAGAGGTGAGGGGTCAGTCCTGGGAGGTGAGAGGTCTGTCCTTGGAGGTGAGGGGCCTGTCTCTGGTCACATTGTGGGCGGTGAAGGTCTGTTCCTGAAGGTGAGGGGGTCTGTCCCTGGTCACATTGTGGGAGGTGAGGGTCTGTTGTTGGAGGTGAGAGGTCTGTCCCTGAAGGTGAGGGGTCTGTCCCTGGTCACATTGTGGGAGGTGAGGGTCTGTCATGGGAGGTGAGAGGTCTGTCATTGAAGGTGAGTGGTCTGTCCCTGGTCACATTGTGGGAGGTGAGGGTCTGTCCCTGAAGGTGAGGGGTCTGTCCCTGGAGGTGAGAGGTCTGTCCCTGAAGGTGAGGGGTCTGTCTTGGGAGGTGAGAGGTCTGTCCCTCATCACATTGTGGGAGGTGAGGGTCTGTCCTGGGAGGTGAGGGGTCTGACCCTAGAGGTGAGGGGGTCTGTCTTTAGAGGTAAGGGATCTATCCCTGGAGGTGAGATGTCTGTCCCTGAAGGTGAGGGGTGTTTCCTGGGAGGTGAGAGGTCTGTCCCTGAAGGTGAAGGGTCTCTCCTGGGAGGTGAGGGTCTGTCCTGGGAGGTGGGGGGTCTGTCCCTGGAGGTGAGGGGGTCTGTCTTTAGAGGTAAGGGTTCTTTCCCTGGAGGTGAGATGTCTGTCCCTGAAGGTGAGAGGTCTGTCCCTGGTCACATTGTGGGAGGTGAGGGTCTGTCCTGGGAGGTGAGAGGTCTGTCCCTGGAGGTGAGGGGTCTGTCCCTGGTCACATTGTGTGAGGTGAGGGTCTGTCCTGGGAGGTGAGGGATCTGTCCCTGGTCACATTGTGGAGGGCAAGGGTCTGTCCTGGGAGGTGAGAGGTCTGTCCCTGAAGGTGAGGGGTCTGTCCCTGGTCACATTGTGGGAGGTGAGGGTATGTTGTTGGAGGTGAGGGATCTGTCCCTGGAGGTGAGAGGTCAGTCCCTGGTCACATTGTGGGTGGTGAGGGTCTGTTGTTGGAGGTGAGAGGTCTGTCCCTGAAGGTGAGGGGTCTGTCCCTGGTCACATTGTGGGAGGTGAGAGTCTGTTGTTGGAGGTGAGGGTCTGTCCCTGAAGGTGAGGGGTGTCTCCCTGGTCACATTGTGGGCTGTGAGGGTCTGTTGTTGGAGGTGAGAGTTCTGTCCCTGAAGGTGAGGGGTCTGTCCTTGGTCACATTGTGGGAGGTGAGGGTCTGTTGTTGGAGGTGAGAGGTCTGTCCCTGAAGGTGAGGGTTGTCTCCCTGGTAACATTGTGGGAGGTGAGGGTCTGTTGTTGGAGGTGAGAGGTCTGTCCCTGAATGTGAGGGGTCTGTCCTTGGTCACATTGTGGGAGGTGAGGGTCTGTTGTTGGAGGTGAGAGGTCTGTCCCTGAAGGTATGGGGTGTCTCCCTGGTCACATTGTGGGAGGTGAGGGTCTGTTGTTGGAGGTGAGAGGTCTGTCCCTGAAGGTGAGGGGTCTGTCCCTGGTCACATTATGGGAGGTGAGGGTCTGTCCTGGGTGGTGAGGGGTCTGTCCCTAGAGGTGAGGGGGTCTGTCTTTAGAGGTAAGGGGTCTATCCCTGGAGGTGAGATGTCAGTCCCTGAAGGTGAGGGGTCTGTCCTGGGAGGTGAGAGGTCTGTCCCTGAAGGTGAGGGGTCCGTCCTGGGAGGTGAGAGGTCTGTCTCTGAAGGTGAGGGGTCTGTCCTGGGAGGTGAGGGTCTGTCCTGGGAGGTGAGGGGTCTGTCCCTAGAGGTGAGGGGGTCTGTCTTTAGAGGTAAGGGTTCTATCCCTGGAGGTGAGATGTCTGTCCCTGAAGGTGAGGGGTCTGTCCTGGGAGGTGAGAGGTCTGTCCCTGAAGGTGAGGGGTCTGTCCTGGGAGGTGAGAGGTCTGTCCCTGAATGTGAGGGGTCTGTCCTTGGTCACATAGTGGGAAGTGAGGGACTGTTGTTGGAGGTGAGAGGTCTGTCCCTGAAGGTGAGGGGTGTCTCACTGGTCACATTGTGGGAGGTGAGGGTCTGTTGTTGGAGATGAGAGGTCTGTCCCTGAAGGTGAGGGGTCTGTCCCTGGTCACATTGTGGGAGGTGAGGGTCTGTCCTGGGAGGTGAGGGGTCTGTCCCTAGAGGTGAGGGGGTCTGTCTTTAGAGGTAAGGGGTCTATCCCTGGAGGTGAGATGTCTGTCCCTGAAGGTGAGGGGTCTGTCCTGGGAGGTGAGAGGTCTGTCCCTAAAGGTGAGGGGTCTATCCTGGGAGGTGAGAGGTCTGTCCCTGAAGGTGAGGGGTCTGTCCTGGGAGGTGAGGGTCTGTCCTGGGAGGTGAGGGATCTGTCCCTAGAGGTGAGGGGGTCTGTCTTTAGAGGTAAGGGGTCTATCCCTGGAGGTGAGATGTCTGTCCCTGAAGGTGAGGGGTCTGTCCCTGGTCACATTGTGGGAGGTGAGGGTCTGTCCTGGGAGGTGAGAGGTCTGTCCCTGGAGGTGAGGGGTCTGTCCCTGGTCACATTGTGGGAGGTGAGGGTCTGTCCTGGGAGGTGAGAGGTCTGTCCCTGGAGGTGAGAGGTCTAACCCTGAAGGTGAGGGGTCTGTTCCTCGTCACATTGTGGGAGGTGCGGGGTCTGTCCCTAGAGGTGAGGGGTCAGTCCTGGGAGGTGAGAGGTCTCTCCTTGGAGGTGAGGGGCCTGTCCCTGGTCACATTGTGGGCGGTGAAGGTCTGTTCCTGAAGGTGAGGGGGTCTGTCCCTGGTCACATTGTGGGAGGTGAGGGTCTGTCATGGGAGGTGAGAGGTCTGTCATTGAAGGTGAGGGGTCTGTCCCTGGTCACATTGTGGGAGGTGAGGGTCTGTCCCTGAAGGTGAAGGGTCTGTCCTGGGAGGTGAGGGTCTGTCCTGGGAGGTGGGGGGTCTGTCCCTAGAGGTGAGGGGGTCTGTCTTTAGAGGTAAGGGCTGTTTCCCTGGAGGTGAGATGTATGTCCCTGAAGGTGAGGGGTCTGTCCCTGGTCACATTGTGGGAGGTGAGGGTCTGTCATAGGAGGTGAGAGGTCTGTCCCTGGAGGTGCAGGGTCTGTCCCTGGTCACATTGTGTGAGGTGAGGGTCTGTCCTGGGAGGTGAGGGGTCTGTCCCTGGTCACATTGTGGGGGCCAGGGTCTGTCCTGGGAGGTGAGAGGTATGTCCCTGAAGGTGAGGGGTCTGTCCCTGGTCACATTGTGGGAGGTGAGGGTATGTTGTTGGAGGTGAGAGATCTGTCCCTGGAGGTGAGGGGTCTGTCCCTGGTCCCACTGTGGGAGGTGAGGGTCTGTCCTGGGAGGTGAGAGGTCTGTCCCTGGAGGTGAGGGGTCTGTCCCTGGTCCCATTGTGGGAGGTGAGGGGTCTGTCCTGGGAGGTGAGAGGTCTGTCCCTGAAGGTGAGGGGTCTGTACCCGGTCACATTGTGGGAGGTGAGGGTCTGTTGTTGGAGGTGAGGGTCTGTCCCTGAAGGTGAGGGGTGTCTCCCTGGTCACATTGTGGGCGGTGAGGGTCTGTTGTTGGAGATGAGAGGTCTGTCCCTGAAGGTGAGCCGTCTGTCCCTGGTCCCATTGTGGGAGGTGAGGGTCTGTTGTTGGAGGTGAGAGGTCTGTCCCTGAAGGTGAGGGGTCTGTCCTTGGTCACATTGTGGGAGGTGAGGGTCTGTTGTTGGAGGTGAGAGGTCTGTCCCTGAAGGTGAGGGGTGTCTCCGTGGTCACATTGAGGTGAGGGTCTGTTGTTGGAGGTGAGAGGTCTGTTCCTGAAGGTGAGGGGTCTGTCCTTGGTCACATTGTGTGAGGTGAGGGTCTGTCCTGAGAGGTGAGTGGTCTGTCCCTGAAGGTGAGGGGTCTGTCCCTGGTCACATTGTG
This sequence comes from Lissotriton vulgaris, assembly GCF_964263255.1. Taxonomy (NCBI): domain Eukaryota; kingdom Metazoa; phylum Chordata; class Amphibia; order Caudata; family Salamandridae; genus Lissotriton; species Lissotriton vulgaris. The sequence continues at coordinate 13,156 of NW_028245402.1, forward strand.
GGAGGTGAGGGTCTGTTGTTGGAGGTCAGAGGTCTGTCCCTGAAGGTGAGGGGTGTCTCCCTGGTCACATTGTGGGAGGTGAGGGTCTGTTGTTGGAGGTGAGAAGTCTGTCCCTGAAGGTGAGGGGTGTCTTCCTGGTCACATTGTGGGAGGTGAGGGTCTGTTGTTGGAGGTGAGAGGTCTGTCCCTGGAGGTGAGGGTCTGTCCTGGGAGGTGAGAGGTCTGTCCCTGAAGGTGAGAGGTCTGTCCCTCGTCACATTGTGGGAGGTGAGGGTTTGTCCTGGGAGGTGAGGGGTCTGTCCCTAGAGGTGAGGGGGTCTGTATTTAGAGGTAAGGGGTGTATCCCTGGAGGTGAGATGTCTGTCCCTGAAGGTGAGGGGTCTTTCCTGGGGGGTGAGAGGTCTGTCCCTGAAGGTGAAGGGTCTGTCCTGGGAGGTGAGGGTCTGTCCTGGGAGGTGGGGGGTCTGTCCCTAGAGGTGAGGGGGTCTGTCTTTAGAGGTAAGGGCTGTTTCCCTGGAGGTGAGATGTCTGTCCCTGAAGGTGAGGGGTCTGTCCCTGGTCACATTGTGGGAGGTGAGGGTCTGTCCTAGGAGGTGAGATGTCTGTCCCTGGAGGTGCGGGGTCTGTCCCTGGTCACATTGTGTGAGGTGAGGGTCTGTCCTGGGAGGTGAGGGGTCTGTCCCTGGTCACATTGTGGGGGCCAGGGTCTGTCCTGGGAGGTGAGAGGTCTGTCCCTGAAGGTGAGGGGTCTGTCCCTGGTCACATTGTGGGAGGTGAGGGTATGTTGTTGGAGGTGAGAGATCTGTCCCTGGAGGTGAGAGGTCAGTCCCTGGTCACATTGTGGGTGGTGAGGGTCTGTTGTTGGGAGGTGAGAGGTCTGTCCCTGGAGGTGAGGGGTCTGTCCCTGGTCACATTGTGGGAGGTGAGGGTCTGTCCTGGGAGGTGAGGGGTCTGTTCCTAGAGGTGAGGGGGTCTGTCTTTAGAGGTAAGGGGTCTATCCCTGGAGGTGAGATGTCTGTCCCTGAAGGTGAGGGGTCTGTCCTGGGAGGTGAGAGGTCTGTCCCTGAAGGTGAGGGGTCTGTCCTGGGAGGTGAGAGGTCTGTCCCTGAATGTGAGGGGTCTGTCCTTGGTCACATTGTGGGAGGTGAGGGTCTGTTGTTGGAGGTGAGAGGTCTGTCCCTGAAGGTGAGGGGTGTCTCCCTGGTCACATTGTGGGAGGTGAGGGTCTGTTGTTGGAGGTGAGAGGTCTGTCCCTGAAGGTGAGGGGTCTGTCCCTGGTCACATTGTGGGAGGTGAGGGTCTGTCCTGGGAGGTGAGGGGTCTGTCCCTAGAGGTGAGGGGGTCTGTCTTTAGAGGTAAGCGGTCTATCCCTGGAGGTGAGATGTCTGTCCCTGAAGGTGAGGGGTCTGTCCTGGGAGGTGAGAGGTCTGTCCCTGAAGGTGAGGGGTCTGTCCTGGGAGGTGAGGGTCTGTCCAAGGAGGTGAGGGGTCTGTCCTTAGAGGTGAGGGGGTCTGTCTTTAGAGGTAAGGGGTCTATCCCTGGAAGTGAGATGTCTTCCGACACGCAATTGGTCATGGCCATAAGGGGAGATGGACCAGAAGTGGCCAAACGCCTCCAGAGGGGAATGACAGAGATAGGAGATTGGATGAATACCAACTGTTTAAAACTTAATTCAGAAAAAACTGAAGTAGTAATATTTGGCCCTCTTTCACCGAGCTGGTCAGCCGAATGGTGGCCAGCCAGTTTTGGAGCCATTCCCAAACCTGTTTCTAAGGTTAGAAATGTGGGTGTCATCTTTGATGATGGCCTCAATTTCATGGATCATGCAAACAAAGTGGCTTCCACAGCCCACTATAAACTCCGCATGATTAAAAAAATCAGTCCTTACCTTCCAGTGGCGGCTATTAAAACCTTAGTTAGTTCTTTAGTCTTATCGTCACTGGATTATTGCAACGGTTTATTTCTGAATACCCAAATCAGAGTCTTGAGAAAATTACAATCAGTGCAAAATGCCGCAGCTCGCCTGGTTTTCGGAATTCCCAAGTATGTTTCCACCTCAGATGCAATGACGCAACTTCATTGGCTCATGATCCAGAACCGGATCAAATTTAAATCTTTATGTATTGTCTATAAGACACTTAATGGACAAGGCCCACACTCATTGAGAGAGCAACTGAGACCATATCAGCCTTCTCGACAACTTAGGTCCTCTAATAACAATCTTTTAGTGATTCCTCGCGTGAAAACAGTATCCTGGGGCGACCGTCGTTTTACAGTCGCAGCACCAAAATTGTGGAACACGCTTCCGCTGGATATCAGAACCTGTCCAACGCTGATTCAATTTCGTAGGAGACTCAAAACATGGCTGTTTACTCAATAACTTAACAAGGATCAATCGTAGAGAACTGAACATCATCTAGATTACTGCAAACTTCTAGCGCCAAGACGCCTACGGGTAAACGTAGCGCTTTACAAGTGGCAATAAATAAATAAAATAAATAAATAAATAAATAAATAAATAAAATAAATAAATAAATAAATAAATAAATAAATGTCTGTCCCTGAAGGTGAGGGGTCTGTCCCTGGTCACATTGTGGGAGGTGAGGGTCTGTCCTGGGAGGTGAGAGGTCTGTCCCTGGAGGTGAGGGGTCTGTCCCTGGTCACATTGTGGGAGGTGAGGGTCTGTCCTGGGAGGTGAGGTGTCTGTCCCTGGTCACATTGTGGGAGGCGAGGGTCTGTCCTGGGAGGTGAGAGGTCTGTCCCTGAAGGTGAGGGGTCCGTCCTGGGAGGTGAAAGGTCTGTCCCTGAAGGTGAGGGGTCTGTTCTAGGAGGTGAGGGTCTGTCCTGGGAGGTGAGGGGTCTGTCCCTACAGGTGAGGGGGTCTGTCTTTAGAGGTAAGGGGTGTATCCCTGGAGGTGTGATGTCTGTCCCTGAAGGTGAGGGGTCTGTCCCTGGTCACATTGTGGGAGGTGAGGGTCTGTCCTGGGAGGTGAGAGGTCTGTCCCTGGAGGTGAGAGGTCTGACCCTGAAGGTGAGGGGTCTGTTCCTCGTCACATTGTGGGAGGTGGGGGGTCTGTCCCTAGAGGTGAGGGGTCAGTCCTGGGAGGTGAGAGGTCTGTCCTTGGAGGTGAGGGGCCTGTCTCTGGTCACATTGTGGGCGGTGAAGGTCTGTTCCTGAAGGTGAGGGGGTCTGTCCCTGGTCACATTGTGGGAGGTGAGGGTCTGTTGTTGGAGGTGAGAGGTCTGTCCCTGAAGGTGAGGGGTCTGTCCCTGGTCACATTGTGGGAGGTGAGGGTCTGTCATGGGAGGTGAGAGGTCTGTCATTGAAGGTGAGTGGTCTGTCCCTGGTCACATTGTGGGAGGTGAGGGTCTGTCCCTGAAGGTGAGGGGTCTGTCCCTGGAGGTGAGAGGTCTGTCCCTGAAGGTGAGGGGTCTGTCTTGGGAGGTGAGAGGTCTGTCCCTCATCACATTGTGGGAGGTGAGGGTCTGTCCTGGGAGGTGAGGGGTCTGACCCTAGAGGTGAGGGGGTCTGTCTTTAGAGGTAAGGGATCTATCCCTGGAGGTGAGATGTCTGTCCCTGAAGGTGAGGGGTGTTTCCTGGGAGGTGAGAGGTCTGTCCCTGAAGGTGAAGGGTCTCTCCTGGGAGGTGAGGGTCTGTCCTGGGAGGTGGGGGGTCTGTCCCTGGAGGTGAGGGGGTCTGTCTTTAGAGGTAAGGGTTCTTTCTCTGGAGGTGAGATGTCTGTCCCTGAAGGTGAGAGGTCTGTCCCTGGTCACATTGTGGGAGGTGAGGGTCTGTCCTGGCAGGTGAGAGGTCTGTCCCTGGAGGTGAGGGGTCTGTCCCTGGTCACATTGTGTGAGGTGAGGGTCTGTCCTGGGAGGTGAGGGATCTGTCCCTGGTCACATTGTGGAGGGCAAGGGTCTGTCCTGGGAGGTGAGAGGTCTGTCCCTGAAGGTGAGGGGTCTGTCCCTGGTCACATTGTGGGAGGTGAGGGTATGTTGTTGGAGGTGAGGGATCTGTCCCTGGAGGTGAGAGGTCAGTCCCTGGTCACATTGTGGGTGGTGAGGGTCTGTTGTTGGAGGTGAGAGGTCTGTCCCTGAAGGTGAGGGGTCTGTCCCTGGTCACATTGTGGGAGGTGAGAGTCTGTTGTTGGAGGTGAGGGTCTGTCCCTGAAGGTGAGGGGTGTCTCCCTGGTCACATTGTGGGCTGTGAGGGTCTGCTGTTGGAGGTGAGAGTTCTGTCCCTGAAGGTGAGGGGTCTGTCCTTGGTCACATTGTGGGAGGTGAGGGTCTGTTGTTGGAGGTGAGAGGTCTGTCCCTGAAGGTGAGGGTTGTCTCCCTGGTAACATTGTGGGAGGTGAGGGTCTGTTGTTGGAGGTGAGAGGTCTGTCCCTGAATGTGAGGGGTCTGTCCTTGGTCACATTGTGGGAGGTGAGGGTCTGTTGTTGGAGGTGAGAGGTCTGTCCCTGAAGGTATGGGGTGTCTCCCTGGTCACATTGTGGGAGGTGAGGGTCTGTTGTTGGAGGTGAGAGGTCTGTCCCTGAAGGTGAGGGGTCTGTCCCTGGTCACATTGTGGGAGGTGAGGGTCTGTCCTGGGTGGTGAGGGGTCTGTCCCTAGAGGTGAGGGGGTCTGTCTTTAGAGGTAAGGGGTCTATCCCTGGAGGTGAGATGTCAGTCCCTGAAGGTGAGGGGTCTGTCCTGGGAGGTGAGAGGTCTGTCCCTGAAGGTGAGGGGTCCGTCCTGGGAGGTGAGAGGTCTGTCTCTGAAGGTGAGGGGTCTGTCCTGGGAGGTGAGGGTCTGTCCTGGGAGGTGAGGGGTCTGTCCCTAGAGGTGAGGGGGTCTGTCTTTAGAGGTAAGGGTTCTATCCCTGGAGGTGAGATGTCTGTCCCTGAAGGTGAGGGGTCTGTCCTGGGAGGTGAGAGGTCTGTCCCTGAAGGTGAGGGGTCTGTCCTGGGAGGTGAGAGGTCTGTCCCTGAATGTGAGGGGTCTGTCCTTGGTCACATAGTGGGAAGTGAGGGACTGTTGTTGGAGGTGAGAGGTCTGTCCCTGAAGGTGAGGGGTGTCTCCCTGGTCACATTGTGGGAGGTGAGGGTCTGTTGTTGGAGGTGAGAGGTCTGTCCCTGAAGGTGAGGGGTCTGTCCCTGGTCACATTGTGGGAGGTGAGGGTCTGTCCTGGGAGGTGAGGGGTCTGTCCCTAGAGGTGAGGGGGTCTGTCTTTAGAGGTAAGGGGTCTATCCCTGGAGGTGAGATGTCTGTCCCTGAAGGTGAGGGGTCTGTCCTGGGAGGTGAGAGGTCTGTCCTTAAAGGTGAGGGGTCTATCCTGGGAGGTGAGAGGTCTGTCCCTGAAGGTGAGGGGTCTGTCCTGGGAGGTGAGGGTCTGTCCTGGGAGGTGAGGGATCTGTCCCTAGAGGTGAGGGGGTCTGTCTTTAGAGGTAAGGGGTCTATCCCTGGAGGTGAGATGTCTGTCCCTGAAGGTGAGGGGTCTGTCCCTGGTCACATTGTGGGAGGTGAGGGTCTGTCCTGGGAGGTGAGAGGTCTGTCCCTGGAGGTGAGGGGTCTGTCCCTGGTCACATTGTGGGAGGTGAGGGTCTGTCCTGGGAGGTGAGAGGTCTGTCCCTGGAGGTGAGAGGTCTAACCCTGAAGGTGAGGGGTCTGTTCCTCGTCACATTGTGGGAGGTGCGGGGTCTGTCCCTAGAGGTGAGGGGTCAGTCCTGGGAGGTGAGAGGTCTCTCCTTGGAGGTGAGGGGCCTGTCCCTGGTTACATTGTGGGCGGTGAAGGTCTGTTCCTGAAGGTGAGGGGGTCTGTCCCTGGTCACATTGTGGGAGGTGAGGGTCTGTCATGGGAGGTGAGAGGTCTGTCATTGAAGGTGAGGGGTCTGTCCCTGGTCACATTGTGGGAGGTGAGGGTCTGTCCCTGAAGGTGAAGGGTCTGTCCTGGGAGGTGAGGGTCTGTCCTGGGAGGTGGGGGGTCTGTCCCTAGAGGTGAGGGGGTCTGTCTTTAGAGGTAAGGGCTGTTTCCCTGGAGGTGAGATGTCTGTCCCTGAAGGTGAGGGGTCTGTCCCTGGTCACATTGTGGGAGGTGAGGGTCTGTCATAGGAGGTGAGAGGTCTGTCCCTGGAGGTGCAGGGTCTGTCCCTGGTCACATTGTGTGAGGTGAGGGTCTGTCCTGGGAGGTGAGGGGTCTGTCCCTGGTCACATTGTGGGGGCCAGGGTCTGTCCTGGGAGGTGAGAGGTATGTCCCTGAAGGTGAGGGGTCTGTCCCTGGTCACATTGTGGGAGGTGAGGGTATGTTGTTGGAGGTGAGAGATCTGTCCCTGGAGGTGAGGGGTCTGTCCCTGGTCCCACTGTGGGAGGTGAGGGTCTGTCCTGGGAGGTGAGAGGTCTGTCCCTGGAGGTGAGGGGTCTGTCCCTGGTCCCATTGTGGGAGGTGAGGGGTCTGTCCTGGGAGGTGAGAGGTCTGTCCCTGAAGGTGAGGGGTCTGTACCCGGTCACATTGTGGGAGGTGAGGGTCTGTTGTTGGAGGTGAGGGTCTGTCCCTGAAGGTGAGGGGTGTCTCCCTGGTCACATTGTGGGCGGTGAGGGTCTGTTGTTGGAGATGAGAGGTCTGTCCCTGAAGGTGAGCCGTCTGTCCCTGGTCCCATTGTGGGAGGTGAGGGTCTGTTGTTGGAGGTGAGAGGTCTGTCCCTGAAGGTGAGGGGTCTGTCCTTGGTCACATTGTGGGAGGTGAGGGTCTGTTGTTGGAGGTGAGAGGTCTGTCCCTGAAGGTGAGGGGTGTCTCCGTGGTCACATTGAGGTGAGGGTCTGTTGTTGGAGGTGAGAGGTCTGTTCCTGAAGGTGAGGGGTCTGTCCTTGGTCACATTGTGTGAGGTGAGGGTCTGTCCTGAGAGGTGAGTGGTCTGTCCCTGAAGGTGAGGGGTCTGTCCCTGGTCACATTGTGGGAGGTGAGGGTCTGTTGTTGGAGGTCAGAGGTCTGTCCCTGAAGGTGAGGGGTGTCTCCCTGGTCACATTGTGGGAGGTGATGGTCTGTTGTTGGAGGTGAGAAGTCTGTCCCTGAAGGTGAGGGGTGTCTTCCTGGTCACATTGTGGGAGGTGAGGGTCTGTTGTTGGAGGTGAGAGGTCTGTCCCTGGAGGTGAGGGTCTGTCCTGGGAGGTGAGAGGTCTGTCCCTGAAGGTGAGAGGTCTGTCCCTCGTCACATTGTGGGAGGTGAGGGTTTGTCCTGGGAGGTGAGGGGTCTGTCCCTAGAGGTGAGGGGGTCTGTATTTAGAGGTAAGGGGTGTATCCCTGGAGGTGAGATGTCTGTCCCTGAAGGTGAGGGGTCTTTCCTGGGGGGTGAGAGGTCTGTCCCTGAAGGTGAAGGGTCTGTCCTGGGAGGTGAGGGTCTGTCCTGGGAGGTGGGGGGTCTGTCCCTAGAGGTGAGGGGGTCTGTCTTTAGAGGTAAGGGCTGTTTCCCTGGAGGTGAGATGTCTGTCCCTGAAGGTGAGGGGTCTGTCCCTGGTCACATTGTGGGAGGTGAGGGTCTGTCCTAGGAGGTGAGATGTCTGTCCCTGGAGGTGCGGGGTCTGTCCCTGGTCACATTGTGTGAGGTGAGGGTCTGTCCTGGGAGGTGAGGGGTCTGTCCCTGGTCACATTGTGGGGGCCAGGGTCTGTCCTGGGAGGTGAGAGGTCTGTCCCTGAAGGTGAGGGGTCTGTCCCTGGTCACATTGTGGGAGGTGAGGGTATGTTGTTGGAGGTGAGAGATCTGTCCCTGGAGGTGAGAGGTCAGTCCCTGGTCACATTGTGGGTGGTGAGGGTCTGTTGTTGGGAGGTGAGCGGTCTGTCCCTGGAGGTGAGGGGTCTGTCCCTGGTCACATTGTGGGAGGTGAGGGTCTGTCCTGGGAGGTGAGGGGTCTGTTCCTAGAGGTGAGGGGGTCTGTCTTTAGAGGTAAGGGGTCTATCCCTGGAGGTGAGATGTCTGTCCCTGAAGGTGAGGGGTCTGTCCTGGGAGGTGAGAGGTCTGTCCCTGAAGGTGAGGGGTCTGTCCTGGGAGGTGAGAGGTCTGTCCCTGAATGTGAGGGGTCTGTCCTTGGTCACATTGTGGGAGGTGAGGGTCTGTTGTTGGAGGTGAGAGGTCTGTCCCTGAAGGTGAGGGGTGTCTCCCTGGTCACATTGTGGGAGGTGAGGGTCTGTTGTTGGAGGTGAGAGGTCTGTCCCTGAAGGTGAGGGGTCTGTCCCTGGTCACATTGTGGGAGGTGAGGGTCTGTCCTGGGAGGTGAGGGGTCTGTCCCTAGAGGTGAGGGGGTCTGTCTTTAGAGGTAAGCGGTCTATCCCTGGAGGTGAGATGTCTGTCCCTGAAGGTGAGGGGTCTGTCCTGGGAGGTGAGAGGTCTGTCCCTGAAGGTGAGGGGTCTGTCCTGGGAGGTGAGGGTCTGTCCAAGGAGGTGAGGGGTCTGTCCTTAGAGGTGAGGGGGTCTGTCTTTAGAGGTAAGGGGTCTATCCCTGGAAGTGAGATGTCTTCCGACACGCAATTGGTCATGGCCATAAGGGGAGATGGACCAGAAGTGGCCAAACGCCTCCAGAGGGGAATGACAGAGATAGGAGATTGGATGAATACCAACTGTTTAAAACTTAATTCAGAAAAAACTGAAGTAGTAATATTTGGCCCTCTTTCACCGAGCTGGTCAGCCGAATGGTGGCCAGCCAGTTTTGGAGCCATTCCCAAACCTGTTTCTAAGGTTAGAAATGTGGGTGTCATCTTTGATGATGGCCTCAATTTCACGGATCATGCAAACAAAGTGGCTTCCACAGCCCACTATAAACTCTGCATGATTAAAAAAATCAGTCCTTACCTTCCAGTGGCGGCTATTAAAACCTTAGTTAGTTCTTTAGTCTTATCGTCACTGGATTATTGCAACGGTTTATTTCTGAATACCCAAATCAGAGTCTTGAGAAAATTACAATCAGTGCAAAATGCCGCAGCTCGCCTGGTTTTCGGAATTCCCAAGTATGTTTCCACCTCAGATGCAATGACGCAACTTCATTGGCTCACGATCCAGAACCGGATCAAATTTAAATCTTTATGTATTGTCTATAAGACACTTAATGGACAAGGCCCACACTCATTGAGAGAGCAACTGAGACCATATCAGCCTTCTCGACAACTTAGGTCCTCTAATAACAATCTTTTAGTGATTCCTCGCGTGAAAACAGTATCCTGGGGCGACCGTCGTTTTACAGTCGCAGCACCAAAATTGTGGAACACGCTTCCGCTGGATATCAGAACCTGTCCAACGCTGATTCAATTTCGTAGGAGACTCAAAACATGGCTGTTTACTCAATAACTTAACAAGGATCAATCGTAGAGAACTGAACATCATCTAGATTACTGCAAACTTCTAGCGCCAAGACGCCTACGGGTAAACGTAGCGCTTTACAAGTGGCAATAAATAAAATAAATAAATAAATAAAATAAATAAATAAATAAATAAATAAATAAATAAATAAATGTCTGTCCCTGAAGGTGAGGGGTCTGTCCCTGGTCACATTGTGGGAGGTGAGGGTCTGTCCTGGGAGGTGAGAGGTCTGTCCCTGGAGGTGAGGGGTCTGTCCCTGGTCACATTGTGGGAGGTGAGGGTCTGTCCTGGGAGGTGAGGTGTCTGTCCCTGGTCACATTGTGGGAGGCGAGGGTCTGTCCTGGGAGGTGAGAGGTCTGTCCCTGAAGGTGAGGGGTCCGTCCTGGGAGGTGAAAGGCCTGTCCCTGAAGGTGAGGGGTCTGTCCTAGGAGGTGAGGGTCTGTCCTGGGAGGTGAGGGGTCTGTCCCTAGAGGTGAGGGGGTCTGTCTTTAGAGGTGAGGGGTGTATCCCTGGAGGTGTGATGTCTGTCCCTGAAGGTGAGGGGTCTGTCCCTGGTCACATTGTGGGAGGTGAGGGTCTGTCCTGGGAGGTGAGAGGTCTGTCCCTGGAGGTGAGAGGTCTGACCCTGAAGGTGAGGGGTCTGTTCCTCGTCACATTGTGGGAGGTGGGGGGTCTGTCCCTAGAGGTGAGGGGTCAGTCCTGGGAGGTGAGAGGTCTGTCCTTGGAGGTGAGGGGCCTGTCTCTGGTCACATTGTGGGCGGTGAAGGTCTGTTCCTGAAGGTGAGGGGGTCTGTCCCTGGTCACATTGTGGGAGGTGAGGGTCTGTTGTTGGAGGTGAGAGGTCTGTCCCTGAAGGTGAGGGGTCTGTCCCTGGTCACATTGTGGGAGGTGAGGGTCTGTCATGGGAGGTGAGAGGTCTGTCATTGAAGGTGAGTGGTCTGTCCCTGGTCACATTGTGGGAGGTGAGGGTCTGTCCCTGAAGGTGAGGGGTCTGTCCCTGGAGGTGAGAGGTCTGTCCCTGAAGGTGAGGGGTCTGTCTTGGGAGGTGAGAGGTCTGTCCCTCATCACATTGTGGGAGGTGAGGGTCTGTCCTGGGAGGTGAGGGGTCTGACCCTAGAGGTGAGGGGGTCTGTCTTTAGAGGTAAGGGATCTATTCCTGGAGGTGAGATGTCTGTCCCTGAAGGTGAGGGGTGTTTCCTGGGAGGTGAGAGGTCTGTCCCTGAAGGTGAAGGGTCTCTCCTGGGAGGTGAGGGACTGTCCTGGGAGGTGGTGGGTCTGTCCCTGGAGGTGAGGGGGTCTGTCTTTAGAGGTAAGGGTTCTTTCCCTGGAGGTGAGATGTCTGTCCCTGAAGGTGAGAGGTCTGTCCCTGGTCACATTGTGGGAGGTGAGGGTCTGTCCTGGGAGGTGAGAGGTCTGTCCCTGGAGGTGAGGGGTCTGTCCCTGGTCACATTGTGTGAGGTGAGGGTCTGTCCTGGGAGGTGAGGGATCTGTCCCTGGTCACATTGTGGAGGGCAAGGGTCTGTCCTGGGAGGTGAGAGGTCTGTCCCTGAAGGTGAGGGGTCTGTCCCTGGACACATTGTGGGAGGTGAGGGTATGTTGTTGGAGGTGAGGGATCTGTCCCTGGAGGTGAGAGGTCAGTCCATGGTCACATTGTGGGTGGTGAGGGTTTGTTGTTGGAGGTGAGAGGTCTGTCCCTGAAGGTGAGGGGTCTGTCCCTGGTCACATTGTGGGAGGTGAGAGTCTGTTATTGGAGGTGAGGGTCTGTCCCTGAAGGTGAGGGGTGTCTCCCTGGTCACATTGTGGGCTGTGAGGGTCTGTTGTTGGAGGTGAGAGTTCTGTCCCTGAAGGTGAGGGGTCTGTCCTTGGTCACATTGTGGGAGGTGAGGGTCTGTTGTTGGAGGTGAGAGGTCTGTCCCTGAAGGTGAGGGTTGTCTCCCTGGTAACATTGTGGGAGGTGAGGGTCTGTTGTTGGAGGTGAGAGGTCTGTCCCTGAATGTGAGGGGTCTGTCCTTGGTCACATTGTGGGAGGTGAGGGTCTGTTGTTGGAGGTGAGAGGTCTGTCCCTGAAGGTATGGGGTGTCTCCCTGGTCACATTGTGGGAGGTGAGGGTCTGTTGTTGGAGGTGAGAGGTCTGTCCCTGAAGGTGAGGGGTCTGTCCCTGGTCACATTGTGGGAGGTGAGGGTCTGTCCTGGGTGGTGAGGGGTCTGTCCCTAGAGGTGAGGGGGTCTGTCTTTAGAGGTAAGGGGTCTATCCCTGGAGGTGAGATGTCAGTCCCTGAAGGTGAGGGGTCTGTCCTGGGAGGTGAGAGGTCTGTCCCTGAAGGTGAGGGGTCCGTCCTGGGAGGTGAGAGGTCTGTCTCTGAAGGTGAGGGGTCTGTCCTGGGAGGTGAGGGTCTGTCCTGGGAGGTGAGGGGTCTGTCCCTAGAGGTGAGGGGGTCTGTCTTTAGAGGTAAGGGTTCTATCCCTGGAGGTGAGATGTCTGTCCCTGAAGGTGAGGGGTCTGTCCTGGGAGGTGAGAGGTCTGTCCCTGAAGGTGAGGGGTCTGTTCTGGGAGGTGAGAGGTCTGTCCCTGAATGTGAGGGGTCTGTCCTTGGTCACATAGTGGGAAGTGAGGGACTGTTGTTGGAGGTGAGAGGTCTGTCCCTGAAGGTGAGGGGTGTCTCCCTGGTCACATTGTGGGAGGTGAGGGTCTGTTGTTGGAGGTGAGAGGTCTGTCCCTGAAGGTGAGGGGTCTGTCCCTGGTCACATTGTGGGAGGTGAGGGTCTGTCCTGGGAGGTGAGGGGTCTGTCCCTAGAGGTGAGGGGGTCTGTCTTTAGAGGTAAGGGGTCTATCCCTGGAGGTGAGATGTCTGTCCCTGAAGGTGAGGGGTCTGTCCTGGGAGGTGAGAGGTCTGTCCCTAAAGGTGAGGGGTCTATCCTGGGAGGTGAGAGGTCTGTCCCTGAAGGTGAGGGGTCTGTCCTGGGAGGTGAGGGTCTGTCCTGGGAGGTGAGGGATCTGTCCCTAGAGGTGAGGGGGTCTGTCTTTAGAGGTAAGGGGTCTATCCCTGGAGGTGAGATGTCTGTCCCTGAAGGTGAGGGGTCTGTCCCTGGTCACATTGTGGGAGGTGAGGGTCTGTCCTGGGAGGTGAGAGGTCTGTCCCTGGAGGTGAGGGGTCTGTCCCTGGTCACATTGTGGGAGGTGAGGGTCTGTCCTGGGAGGTGAGAGGTCTGTCCCTGGAGGTGAGAGGTCTAACCCTGAAGGTGAGGGGTCTGTTCCTCGTCACATTGTGGGAGGTGCGGGGTCTGTCCCTAGAGGTGAGGGGTCAGTCCTGGGAGGTGAGAGGTCTCTCCTTGGAGGTGAGGGGCCTGTCCCTGGTCACATTGTGGGCGGTGAAGGTCTGTTCCTGAAGGTGAGGGGGTCTGTCCCTGGTCACATTGTGGGAGGTGAGGGTCTGTCATGGGAGGTGAGAGGTCTGTCATTGAAGGTGAGGGGTCTGTCCCTGGTCACATTGTGGGAGGTGAGGGTCTGTCCCTGAAGGTGAGGGGTCTGTCCCTGGAGGTGAGAGGTCTGTCCCTGAAGGTGAGGGGTCTGTCCTGGGAGGTGAGAGGTCTGTCCCTCATCACATTGTGGGAGGTGAGGGTCTGTCCTGGGAGGTGAGGGGTCTTTCCTGGGAGGTGAGAGGTCTGTCCCTGAAGGTGAAGGGTCTCTCCTGGGAGGTGAGGGTCCGCCCTGGGAGGTGGGGGGTCTGTCCCTAGAGGTGAGGGGGTCTGTCTTTAGAGGTAAGGGTTCTTTCCCTGGAGGTGAGATGTCTGTCCCTGAAGGTGAGAGGTCTGTCCCTGGTCACATTGTGGGAGGTGAGGGTCTGTCCTGGGAGGTGAGAGGTCTGTCCCTGGAGGTGCGGGGTCTGTCCCTGGTCACATTGTGTGAGGTGAGGGTCTGTCCTGGGAGGTGAGAGGTCTGTCCCTGAAGGTGAGGGGTCTGTCCTGGGAGGTGAGGGTCTGTCCCTAGAGGCGAGGGGTCTGTCCCTGGTCACATTGTGGGAGGTGAGGGTATGTTGTTGGAGGTGAGAGGTCTGTCCCTGGAGGTGAGAGGTCTGACCCTGAAGGTGAGGGGTCTGTTCCTTGTCACATTGTGGGAGGTGAGGGTCTGTTGTTGGAGGTGAGGGTCTGTCCCTGAAGGTGAGGGGTGTTTCCCTGGTCACATTGTGTGAGGTGAGGGTCTGTCCTGGGAGGTGAGAGGTCTGTCCCTGGAGGTGAGGGGTCTGTCCATGGTCACATTGTGGGAGGTGAGGGTCTGTCCTGGGAGGTGAGGGGTCTGTCCCTAGAGGTGAGGGGGTCTGTCTTTAGAGGTAAGGGGTCTATCCCTGGAGGTGAGAGGTCTGTCCCTGAAGGTGAGGGGTGTCTCCCTGGTCACATTGTGGGAGGAGAGGGTCTGTCCTGGGAGGTGAGAGGTCTGTCCCTGAAGGCGAGGGGACCGTCTCTGGTCACATTGTGGGAGGAGAGGGTCTGTCCTGGGAGGTGAGAGGTCTGTCCCTGAAGGTGAGGGGTCTGTTCCTGGTCACATTGTGGGAGGTGAGGGTCTGTCCTGGGAGGTGAGAGGTCTGTCCTGGGAGGTGAGGGGTCTTTCCTGGGAGGTGAGAGGTCTGTCCCTGAAGGTGAAGGGTCTCTCCTGGGAGGTGAGGGTCCGTCCTGGGAGGTGGGGGGGTCTGTCCCTAGAGGTGAGGGGGTCTGTCTTTAGAGGTAAGGGTTCTTTCCCTGGAGGTGTGATGTCTGTCCCTGAAGGTGAGAGGTCTGTCCCTGGTCACATTGTGGGAGGTGAGGGTCTGTCCTGGGAGGTGAGAGGTCTGTCCCTGGAGGTGCGGGGTCTGTCCCTGGTCACATTGTGTGAGGTGAGGGTCTGTCCTGGGAGGTGAGAGGTCTGTCCCTGAAGGTGAGGGGTCTGTCCTGGGAGGTGAGGGTCTGTCCCTAGAGGCGAGGGGTCTGTCCCTGGTCACATTGTGGGAGGTGAGGGTATGTTGTTGGAGGTGAGAGGTCTGTCCCTGGAGGTGAGAGGTCTGACCCTGAAGGTGAGGGGTCTGTTCCTTGTCACATTGTGGGAGGTGAGGTTCTGTTGTTGGAGGTGAGGGTCTGTCCCTGAAGGTGAGGGGTGTTTCCCTGGTCACATTGTGTGAGGTGAGGGTCTGTCCTGGGAGGTGAGAGGTCTGTCCCTGGAGGTGAGGGGTCTGTCCATGGTCACATTGTGGGAGGTGAGGGTCTGTCCTGGGAGGTGAGGGGTCTGTCCCTAGAGGTGAGGGGGTCTGTCTTTAGAGGTAAGGGGTCTATCCCTGGAGGTGAGAGGTCTGTGCCTGAAGGTGAGGGGTGTCTCCCTGGTCACATTGTGGGAGGAGAGGGTCTGTCCTGGGAGGTGAGAGGTCTGTCCCTGAAGGCGAGGGGACCGTCTCTGGTCACATTGTGGGAGGAGAGGGTCTGTCCTGGGAGGTTAGAGGTCTGTCCCTGAAGGTGAGGGGTCTGCTCCTGGTCACATTGTGGGAGGTGAGGGTCTGTCCTGGGAGGTGAGAGGTCTGTCCCTGAAGGTGAGGGGTCTGTCCCTGGCCACATTGTGGGAGGTGAGGGTCTGTCCTGGGAGGTGAGAGGTCTGTCCCTGAAGGTGAGGGGTCTGTCCCTGGTCACATTGTGGGAGGTTAGGGTCTGTTGTTGGAGGTGAGGGTCTGTCCCTGAAGGTGAGGGGTGTCTCCATGGTCACATTGTGGGCGGTGAGGGTCTGTTGTTGGAGGTGAGAGGTCAGTCCCTGGTCACATTGTGGGTGGTGAGGGTCTGTTGTTGGAGGTGAGAGGTCTGTCCCTGAAGGTGAGGGTTGTCTCCCTGGTAACATTGTGGGAGGTGAGGGTCTGTTGTTGGAGGTGAGAGGTCTGACCCTGAAGGTGAGGGGTCTGTTCCTCGTCACATTGTGGGAGGTGAGGGTCTGTCCTGGGAGGTGAGGGGTCTGTCCTGGGAGGTGAGAGGTCTGTCCCTGAAGGTGAGGGGTCTGTCCCTGGTCACATTGTGGGCGGTGAGGGTCTGTTCCTGAAGGTGAGGGGTTCTGTCCCTCGTCACATTGTGGAAGGTGAGGGTCTGTTGTTGGAGGTGAGAGGTCTGTCCCTGAAGGTGAGGGGTGTCTCCCTGGTCACATTGTGGGCGGTGAGGGTCTGTCCCTGAAGGTGAGGGGTCTGTCCTGGGAGGTGAGAGGTCTGTCCCTCGAGGTGAGGGGTCTGTCCCTGGTCACATTGTGGGAGGTGAGGGTCTGTCCCTGAAGGTGAGGGGTCTGTCCCTGGTGGTGAGAGGTCGGTCCCTGGTCACATTGTGGGAGGTGAGGGTCTGTCCCTGAAGGTGAGGGGTCTGTCCTGGGAGGTGAGAGGTCTGTCCCTCGAGGTGAGGGGTCTGTCCCTGGTCACATTGTGGGAGGTGAGGGTCTGTCCCTGAAGGTGAGGGGTCTGTCTCTAGAGGTGAGATGTCTGTCCCTGAAGGTGAGGGGTCTGTCCTGGGAGGTGAGAGGTCTGTCCCTGAAGGTGAGGGTTCTGTTCCTGGTCACATTGTGGGCGGTGAGGGTCTGTTGTTGGAGGTGAGAGGTCTGTCCCTGAAGGTGAGGGTTGTCTCCCTGGTAACATTGTGGGAGGTGAGGGTCTGTTGTTGGAGGTGAGAGGTCTGACCCTGAAGGTGAGGGGTCTGTTCCTCGTCACATTGTGGGAGGTGAGGGTCTGTCCTGGGAGGTGAGGGGTCTGTCCTGGGAGGCGAGAGGTCTGTCCCTGAAGGTGAGGGGTCTGTCCCTGGTCATATTGTGGGCGGTGAGGGTCTGTTCCTGAAGATGAGGGGTTCTGTCCCTGGTCACATTGTGGGAGGTGAGGGTCTGTTGTTGGAGGTGAGAGGTCTGTCCCTGAAGGTGAGGGGTGTCTCCCTGGTCACATTGTGGGCGGTGAGGGTCTGTCCCTGAAGGTGAGGGGTGTGTCCTTGGAGGTGAGAGGTCTGTCCCTGGAGGTGAGGGGTCTGTCCCTGGTCACATTGTGGGAGGTGAGGGTCTGTCCCTGAAGGTGAGGGGTCTGTCCCTGGAGGTGAGAGGTCTGTCCCTGGTCACATTGTGGGAGGTGAGGGTCTGTCCCTGAAGGTGAGGGGTCTGTCCTGGGAGGTGAGAGGTCTGTCCCTCGAGGTGAGGGGTCTGTCCCTGGTCACATTGTGGGAGGTGAGGGTCTGTCCCTGAAGGTGAGGGGTCTGTCCCTAGAGGTGAGGGGTCTGTCCCTAGAGGTGAGATGTCTGTCCCTGAAGGTGAGGGGTCTGTCCTGGGCGGTGAGGGTCTGTTCCTGAAGGTGAGGGGTTCTGTCCCTGGTCACATTGTGGGCGTTGAGGGTCTGTTGTTGGAGGTCAGTGCTCAGCCCCTTTTTAGACACACAAGATCTAGGACCACCAGGGCAGTTAAGAGCTGAGTGACCTGTGTGAATGCATGGTGGCTAAAAGAATGGCCAGGCATTGATAGAGGAAGGGTGTGAGTACAGTGTCTGGGTACAAGGGCAGCATGAGGGTAGAATGTGGGGGTCAGCAGTGAAGCGAGCAGGGCAGTGCAAGTGCAGGCAGTGTAGAGGGATGATCAGTGAAAAGGCAAATAATACAATGGAATGGATGGAGAGAGTGAGTGCATGGATGGACAGAGTGAGTGCATGGATGGATAGAGTGAGTGCACGGATGGACAGAGTGAGTGCACGGATGGACAGAGTGAGTGCACGGATGGACAGAGTGAGTGCATGGATGGACAGAGTGAGTGCACGGATGGACAGAGTGAGTGCACGGATGGACAGAGTGAGTGCACGGATGGACAGAGTGAGTGCATGGATGGACAGAGTGAGTGCATGGATGGACAGAGTGAGTGCA
The DNA here is from genome assembly GCF_964263255.1 of Lissotriton vulgaris. Lineage (NCBI taxonomy): Eukaryota > Metazoa > Chordata > Amphibia > Caudata > Salamandridae > Lissotriton > Lissotriton vulgaris. Next base: position 30,357 of record NW_028245402.1, read on the forward strand.
TGGATGGTTCAGTGAGGGAAAACAACCCTAACAACGCGGGCATCACATCGCGATGCCATTACAATGCGGTCATTACAACGCAATGCCATCACTACGCAAGTCATTACATCGACTTGCAGTAGGTGGCTTGCTAACAATAGAAATAGTATAGTTTACTATTCAACACTTTCCCTACTGTTTCATAGGCTGGAGTTGGAATAGTAAACTATACAGTTCTAATGTCAGCGCGCCATCTACTGCAGGTTGATTTCATGACTTGCATAGTAATGGCTTTGCGTGGTAACAACTCGGTCGTTGTAATGACGGCGTTGTAATAGCACGTGGAGTAATGGCTCGCGTTGTAACGAGTCATATTCTTCAGTGAGTGACTGACTGCAGTGGTGGTTCAGTGAGTGACTTACTGCATGGATGGTTCAGTGAGTGACTCACTGCATGGATGGTTCAGTGAGTGATTGAATTCATGGACAGTTCAGTGAGTGACTGATTGCATGGATGGTTCAGTGAGTGACTGACTGCAGGGGTGGTTCAGTGAGTGACTGATAGCATGGATGGTTCAGTGAGTGACTGATTGCACGGATGGTTCAGTGAGTGACTGATTGCATGGATGGTTCAGTGAGTGACTTACTGCATGGATGGTTCAGTGACTGATTGAATTCATGGACAGTTCAGTGAGTGACTGATTGCACGGATGGTTCAGTGAGTGACTGATTGCACGGATGGTTCAGTGAGTGACTGATTGCATGGATGGTTCAGTGAGTGACTGATAGCATGGATGGTTCAGTAAGTGATGCACTGCACGGGTGGAGAGATGGATGAAGAGGTAAGTATGTTAACAAATAGCTGTATTATTGGATAAGTGGACGGATGGGTATGAGAGTTAGTGAACTGATATGGCGAGATGGCTATAAAAGCTTTGGGGCTCAGCTTTAATATAATATATATATATAAATAGGAAGCAATGAGCGTTTGAAAAGTGATGTATCATTCTTTTAACCTCCTATCCACGTTTCCTACACATGGGCAGCGCATGTGAAAAGATGACGCAAACATGTCCACAAATGCCATGAATACCAGGGCCAGCATTATGCCAGGGCGGCCAGGACCATGCAATATTTTACCACCACTCTTCCAATGATGGGCGCCACCATGCTGAGGTCAGGCAACTGTTCTTGCTCAGCACTAGGACCTTTCTCGAAGCTGACCCCTGAGGGCACAGTATCATAGAAAGAGGGACCACAATAGGGCTGTGGGTTTGATGTCCGGTGTCATGATTATCTCCAATGTTTGTTTTACTTTCATGGTCGACATTATCCTAAATGTCAATGGCACATTCTGTGGCACTGCTCGCCCCCGAGAGCTCCACCTGTCCCCATCACTGGCCTTTAAAGCCGACATGTCAACCTGAGGCAGATTCCTACCACAACCGAAGAGGGAGGAAGTAGTGGTGTCCATTGCCACCACAGAGAGACCCCTGCAGTCTTGTTCCTGTGAAACAGGAATGCCTCGTCATATAGGCAGCGGCTGAGGGACAGCAGGCAGGCAGGCAGCTTCCAAGGGACAGCAGGCAGGCAGCTGCCGAGGGACAACAGGCAGACAGCTACTGAGGAACAACTGGCGGTCAGCTGCTGAGGAACAGCAGGCGGTCAGCTGCCAAGGGACAGCAGGCGGCCAGCTGCCAAGGGACAGTAGACAGGCAGCTGCAGAGGGACAGCAGGTAGGTAGGCATGGGCGGAAAATCCGTTCCGCTCGCGGATTTTGCGGATTTTCGGGAAATCCGCAATCCGCGAGATTTGCGAATTTCCTGCAAAATCCGCAAATCCGCGAGCAGCGGATTTTGCTCGCACTGCTCGCACTGTTCGCGTGAGTTCGCGCCCCGCGAATAAGTGCGAAATTGCAGAAATACGATCTAAGCAAAACTGAAAGTAACTACTTACCAGGTTCAAAAGTTCAGGCACATCATTAGTAGCCATTTCCTGTAGTGCTTCCTGAGGGGCCCCTCCAGAGTTCAGTTGCCAGTTGAAACTATTATGTGACCCTGCTCTGAACCTCAGAATAGTTACACATATGCCACAAAGGTCATGAATTACAGCTAAGGGAGACAAGCAGGAGCCAGGCTGGAAGTTAAAATCCATTAATCAGCCCCTAATTCATTATTGTCAGTTGGGGCAGGGCAGGTGTTGTAACTAATTTTGCAACAATGAAAGCACTTAGCAAGTGCAAAAGATCACTAATCAGGGCGCACTAAGGAAGCAGGTGCCAGCTAAAAAAATATTCTGTGACACATTAATCAGCCCCAAATTAATTCAGGTCACTTGAGGCAGGGAAGGTGTGCTTTGCTTTGCCGAAAATAATGTACACTGGACAACCAGAGGGTGTGGTGATGAAACAGAGGGTGGCATGGGTGGGCCAGAGGGTGGCATGAGTAGTCAGAGAGTGGCAGTGGTGACAGAGAGTGGCAGTGATGAAGAAGAGTGTCCCAAACAGGTTGGACACGTAGAAACAACAAGTTCGCAAAACTTGCGACCCGACAGGTAAGTTCGCAAATTGCGAAATTGTAAAAACCCTCGCGAACTGGCAGAAACACGGGCGAACACAAAAAAAAAAAAAAATCCGCAAATTCGCGGGAATTCGCGGATTTTGCGGATTGCGAGTTCGCAAATCCGCAAATTCGCGGATTGCCAATCCGCAAAATCCGCTCATGCCTACAGGTAGGCAGCTGGTGAGGAACAGCAGGTAGGCAGCTGGTGAGGGACAGCAGGCGGTCAGGTGCCAAGGGACAGCAGGTGGCCAGCTGCAGAGGGACAGCAATTAGGCAGCTGCAGAGGGACAGCTGGTAGGCAGCTGGTGAGGGACAGCAGGCGGTCAGCTGCTAAGGGACAGTAGACAGGCAGCTGCAGAGGGACAGCAAATAGGCAGCTGCCGAGGGACAGCAGGTAGGCAGCTGGTGAGGGACAGCAGGCTGGCAGCTGGTGAGGGACAGTTTGTGGGCAGCTGGTGAGGGATAGCAGGCTGGCAGCTGGTGAGAGATAGCAGGCAGGCAGCTGGTGAGGGACAGCAGGTGGGCAGCTGCCGAGGGACAGCTGACGGGCATCTGCCGAGGAACAGCAGGTGGGCAGCTGCTGAGGGACAGCAGGCAGGCAGCTGCCAAGGGACACCAGGTAGGCAGCTGCAGAGGAACAGCAGGTAGGCAACTGGTGAGGGCTCTGTATATACTATACCAAAGTGAGGTATAGTGATGCACTGCACAAGTGGAGATGTATCGTGATGCTCTGCACAGAGTCGTGTGGAACCCCAAAGGTAGGCAGAGGTAAAGTTAGATAGAACCTTATTATCTATTTGTGGTGGTGTGGTCGAGCAGTAAGGCTTTATCAGAGGACAATGTTAAGCATTTTTTGTACACACTCAGGCAGCAAATGAAATCACACACTCAGAGGCTGAACTCGGACTAATTTGTTTGTATAAAGAATATGTTTAAGTTATTTTATTCCTAGAACCAAGTCAAGCCTGGTGCAGGTAAGTGGACTCATACTTTGCAGTAAACAGTACAATTGAATGCAGTTGTATATACTTGGTTTTGGTTACAGATAAATCACTTGTAATGCAATACTTTGAAATACTGTACATATACTTTGTAAAGGCTTTGGTTTTATTGCTTTGCAGAATAGTTTTCTTACACAGGGTAGTATACCTGGATACTACACTGGGACGTTTCCTGAATAAAGGTAAGAAAATGCAATTTTTTTGTTAGAACACAATTGTATCCGTTTTCATAGATTTTCCAACTCCACACTTAGAAACTTTTTCACAAGTAAACAGTCAATGTTATCCTATGGAGGAAACAGAGTTATCGGTTAACAGGTAAGTACTTTGTTGTGGGAGTTGGTTTCCTGGGGGTTAGACTCAGGGGTCCCCCCGCTCAAGGATGCACTCTCAAAGCACCCTCAGCGACACTAGGGAGGCCCGGTGCAGAGTGTTGAGCACCAATGATTGTCCATAAGGGATACAATTCCAAAATATCTAATATACAGTAGGTAGACTGCTTCACTCAAAAGGCTGTGATATTAAAAAAAATTAGGAAACTTTACTCCACCACAGATTTTGAACATTGTAGTTTTAACAAGGAATTGTGTGTTTTGTTTAATTTCAAAGAAAAGAAATGATGGAATTGATCTCTTTAAAATGTTTGAAAGGTATATTTAATGGGACAATAGATATGGGATATAATTAAGTCTGGGCGGTGAACTCCGCTCCGCTCGTGCAGTTTTCCACACTCTGCATCACGCGCAGCTCACAGAGTTTTTTCCCTCGCTCGCATTCATCAATGTCAAGTTGGAGAGCGCGAGCGAGGAGAATCCACCTCCCAGCGAGATTTTTCCTCGTTCACGATCGTCAACATCAAGTTGGCGAGCGTGGAAAATCAACTTCCTGAGATTTCTCAACGCGTGCAGTCAGATTTCTAATTGCAAGTGGTCGCATATTCTTGCGACTGCTCGCGATGAGTCACTGTCCGTTCGAGTTGAGAAACTGCAGCTCGAGTAAATATCTAGTCGAGCGGCAGAAAGGAAGCAGCTCCCGCTTGTGGTGTGCATGGTGCCGCTCACGATGATTGCACAGTGCGGACAAGCACCTGGTACTAAAAATCATCGCGAATGGCATTTATCTAAAGAAACTCTGCCACTTGCGGAGCTCCGTGTAGCATGGCGAACTCCCCCAGGTTTATATATAATGCAATGGGTACAAGCATCAACTTGATAAATGCCTAGACGTCCCCACCAAAGGCCACCAAAACTCACCTGTTCCCCTTGGCTTAGCCCCCAACTCTCCTTTGACACTGCTACCAGCGCCGGGATGCCTCTTTGCTGAGGCAGCTGCGCGCTATATAAAAATACTTAACATAATAAAGATAACATAACACCATGAAAGATGTAAAAGGTGCCATTTGTTAACGAAAGTAGTTCGTTTGTTGATACAATAATTAAGGGTTAAAGAAATAGTGTCCTTAACAGATTGGGTGAACCACAAACCTAAGCATTTCATTTTGGTTGTATTTCATGAGAAATGAGCAGATAGAAAATCATGTTTAAAAGTGAATTTATTAAGGGGTAAGATTTCATTTATCAGGATTTAAATTATAGCCAGAGACAGAAGAATAAGAACTGAAATAATTTAGGAAAGTTGGAATAGATGATAGGGGTCGTGACGTAAATAAGAGAATATCATCAGCATATACTGCATTTTCAAATGTTGTTTATTATGATGAAAACCATGAAGGTGTTGATTCTGTCTTAGTTTGGAAAGAAAAGACTCTAACAGCAAATTAAAAAGAAGAAGAGAAAGGGGACATTCTTGTCTAACTTGTCTAACTCCTCTACCCAGTGCAAAATATGGGGAAGTAAGACTGTTTTTGTCAGTCATAAAACTTTATTTGTTTTTTTACAACCATAAAGGTATACAATATCAGCATATCATTCAATAAGCAGGGTATGCTCAGACGGGAGTCCCTTGCTCACTTTGCCACTGGATTCAAGCAAGCCGGGCTGAAGACGGCTGGAGTGCCAGAAACCGGTCCTCGGAAGCTTGTTTCCGGTCCAGGGAAGACATGGCTTGGCAGTTCGGGCTGGACTGTTCCCATGAGGCACAGGGTCAGACTGATTTGCATATAGCCATGTCTGAACTGGGGTGGCAGAGTGGGCTAAAGAACGGTGATGGATTAAACCCAGATCTTTTGACTGGGTGTGAGTGTTTGATTGGTTCAGATGCTCCGTCCATTACCACCCCCTTTTGTACCGCTTTTTGGCCAACATAAGTGTGGCAGGGTATACTCAGACGTGAGTCCCTTGCTCACTTTGCCACTGGATTCAAGCAAGCCGGGCTGACGACGGCTGGAGTGCCAGAAACCAGTCCTAGGAAGCTTAAATCCGGTCCAGGGAAGACATGGCTTGGCAGTTCGGGCTGGACTGTTCCCATGAGGCACAGGGTCAGACTGATTTGCATATAGCCATGTCTGAACTGGGGTGGCAGAGTGGGCTAAAGAACGGTGATGGATTAAACCCATATCTTTTGACTGGGTGTGAGTGTTTGATTGATTCAAATGCTCCGTCCATCACCACCCCCTTTTGTACCGCTGTGTGAAGCCTTCTGGTCCTGGAGCCTTATTTTCTTTTTAGAGTATTTAGAGCTGTATAGAGTTCTACCACCAATATATTTGGTTCTAATGATGAAAAATCTAAATATGTGTAGAATAATTTTTAGATGGTGAAGAGTTAAGTTGTAATGCCATATATAGTGGGAGAATGTTCTGGTGTATATAATGGCTGATAAAATTGAACAAACTCATTTAAAATATCAAAGTCATTACACATTAAGTTGTGTTGACAGTCTAGAATTGAGTTGATTTAGATTTTTAAATGGTAGGATAGTTTGGCAAGAGTTTACCTGATTTATTTTGGCCACCGTAATACCTCGCATTAGATTTTAAAAGATAAGCTAAAGTGTTTTTGCTTGACAATTTAGTGAATTGAATTGTAGCAGAAATTACTTCCTCTAAAAACTCTATTGATTTAGAAGTATAGTAAGTGTGTTCTTGTAACTCAATAGTATTCAAAATTTGTTTAGTTTGCGCATTGGAATGTTTTGGTTTTTAGAAACACAGGCAATTATAAAGTGTGTGGCAGATGCTTTAAAAGTGTCCAGGATTGTAAGTAAAGCAATAATATCTGTTAATTTAATGCTAAAAAAATCACGAAAGGATGAAATAAAAGAAGAGGTGAAAGAGGTATCTGAAAGTAGTGTGTTGTTAAACCGCCATCTCCTTGGTTCAGAGGGTTAAGTTGGGATATCCAATTGTATCTATACATGGATATGATCATATATCCAAACTGACCCTATTTCTGTGGATTGTAAGTTCTGAGACAAATCATGAGATACAAATATTATCTATTCTCAACTATGTTTGGTGAACAGGAGAGAAATATGTAAACTCCTTTAAAATAGGATTGCATAATCATCAAGGATCTATTAGTGCTCTTCAAGACATTGCATGAACAAATAATTTATGTGACTTGTTGCAAATGAAAGCTGGAGACAGAATGTCTGTTTGTAAAGGGATCAACAACTTTGTTACAATCTCCCCCAAAGATAAAGTTGTTATCAGCATATGTTTGTGGTTAACATTAGACCAAAAGTGACAGAATACATATGTTGGTTCATAAACATTAAAACTGGACACTGGAACATTATTTATAAGAAATTGACAGGCACATGCACCAATGTTGGCTTTTGCAATTCCTTAATTGCAATTTTTGCATTTAGGATGATGCATCCAAAATGCAAAAATACTGGTCGCAAAGGGGCAGATTCTGAGAATCTGCCCGTTTGCAACCGTTTTTTAGCTTGATGCATGTGGCTGTAGATGTGTAACCAATGTCCATCCATATCCGTTTCTTGCAAAAGCAATTGAAGATTAAGAGTTTTACAACTTACGGTTGCAACATAAGTTTTTCCCATTACCTGGGAAAAATATCACCAACTCATCCCCTTTTTAGTTTTAAAGGTTCATCTGCTGTAAGATGTGTTTCTTGGACAGGTACAATATAAGCAATAAGTTTTTCTAAGTGGGTTAACACATCCTGACACCTAATAGGTGAACACAAATTCCTGACGTTCCAAGATATAATATTGAAAGATATATAAGAGAAAAATTGAGGATAAAATCAGACAAACTGATTCATATAAATAACAAAGAGCGCATAGCAGAGAAACATGTTTGAAATAAGAGATAAAAAATATAAAACGAGTTAAGCAGAGAAAGAGATTGGTGGAGAGAAAATGGGTAAACTATAAGTAAAAACAAACATTGAAATAACTAAAGTGGAGTGGGAAAAACATATAGCTAAGGTTACAGGAGGAGAACCATAAGGAGGAAAGAAAACATACCAAGTTAAAATTCATAGCTGCGGGTCAGATGAGGCCACCTGAGAAAGGTGACTCTTCTGGGCCTTCAAAGGAAGGGAGCTTGGTCTTTATCAAGTTGAGACAGGCATCAGACACCGGCAGAGGTTTGTCGTCAATACCTGAAAAGAAACTAAAACTGGTTAGGAAGTAAGCAACAGATCATTTGGAGAACAAGAGGCATAAGCAACTTGCAACATAGAAATATATAACAGGATTTATACATCATAAGAATAAAAACAAATAAATATCAGGTGATTCAACAGGAGAGAACTGTTTGTCAATTATTATTTAGTTTGGATACATCCATGGCTTTTGTCTTGCAATCTTCAAGAAAAATTATCAAGCATGCAGGATCCTCATATGTCTTTTTTTGTAGTACCCTGTGTTCGTTTTAGAAGTGTCAGTTTTAAAATGTGAGCCATGGAACCTAATAAAGGGTTACCATGGTGAGATTGAGAGTCAGAAGGGACGAGGAGCTTGGCTGTGTGGTGGCTGGAGTGTAAACCTTTGTACTCAATACATTTGCATGTTTAACTTCGAAAGGAGGCTTAACTTCCTTTTTATTTGGCGATGACCTGCTTTGGATCGAACTCAGCAACTCATGAACTTTTCATATTTCACTCCAACTCACACAGCGGCTCTAAGCTCATGCCAATATACCACAGAGAAAAAAACGATCTTTAATAACACGTTGCAGTGAGGTCTCAGCTGCTCCTGCGTCACAAAATATGAAGGCAACACACCTCAATATTTTTTTCAATCTAGTATGTAATCCCTACATAGGGTGTTGATGAATTTTTTATGTATAAATGAAGATTCCATTCATTGTTTGGCATTTATAATGATGCACCTTGTGCAATTATTTCTTGTCATTGACGTTGTCATAAACAGGCGTTGATTTAACTACACCAGAACTTTCCTATTCTGTCGAATCAGTTTGCAAATGTGGATCAACTCGCAATCTTTCGTTGTTTTCACTCATCGCTCCCTCTTGTTTTAACTCCTCCCAGACTCAGCCTGATTGATCGGAGCTTTCGAGATGGCATATTAATTACGCCAACCGATTGGAAGCTAATAGAAGCTTGAGAACACGGCGAAACTTCACTGGTTCTAACAAAGTCCACTCCCTAGTAAGTTTTACCCCTTATTCAACCATTTTGAAGTCGTTCTAACTCAAGGTTGTCTCCTTATACACTAATGGGCACCTTCCTCTTTCACTTTTAGAGATCAAGCTAACTAGTGAGGAACTTCCCAATGGTCCAGTACGGTCGGTCGTCTGTCGTCCGCACTTGAAGTAGGTATCAAGCAGGCTCACATGCAATTACTTTGCTAGCTTTCCTCATAGCCATCCATTAGACTAAATACGTGTTTTGATTTTAGGTGCTCTCACCTTATAATGTCCTGATGAAGACCCCAGAATGAGGCGAGATTAACCCTTAAACCAAGCGGGGTCGAAACGTAGACTACAGCATCACCTCACACTAGTGGGATTTAACTAGAATTGAGGAATCCATCCCAAGTGTGAAGAGTTTTAGGGAACTTTTGATCTAGTTAGACTGTAAAGGTCTTTCTTTATATGTATTGTGATTGTGTTATTGTCACACCACCTTTACCCAGTCCCCAACGTACCCATTCACCCCATCTTACCCAATTACCTTTTCTATCCCCTCACTGAGAGCACGCTGAATTTTAATAATATACAGATAACTTTGATTAATAAGAGTTATGTTTGTATTGTGCTGATTTATCATTGGGAATAATCCTTTTTGAAGCTATATAATTCCTTTTGTACCTCCACTTGATTCTATGTTCATTAAATTAATTATGTTCAAAAGCTATGAGATGGCGATATGATGTATTTGTTTTTTTAGTAATTCTCTGAAGTCCTTCTGAGAATCATTCCGTATTTGAATAATCAAACACTTACCCCTTCTCTCATGTACCAGGCGATCTATGCACAGTATGTGATCCGCAGCTCATATGCCTTGAACATTATATATATATATATATATATATATATATATATATATATATATATATATATATATATATATATATATATATATATATATACATATATATTTATATATATATATTTTTTTTTGTGAATAGAGTCATTCCTATATATCAGTATTATCATCAGGTGTACACTGGGATATGCATATTTGGCGTATTTCCTGTTTATGCTATTACAAGGAGCCCCTCTCCGGCAAGCCCATGCGCAGGAGATTAGTTTCCCACCTGGGCGCATGGGAGGCCTGCTTTCATGCATGCACACTTTTCACCAACCTGATAGCGCGTCCTGTATACAGGAACCGCCCAGCCATTAGCGAACTTGGCCTATATCTAGCCCTTGACCTATCGCTGCCTTTCATCGGCAGGCGGCTTAACGGGTCAGATGCGTTTTTGACTCCACACCTGAGAATACCTGTAAGTAAGGAATGTGAGGTTGGTAAGCATGAGGAAACCCAACAGCGAGCCCTTTGGACGATAGCCATCTAAATGTCTGCTTATGTCGGTAATCAAAATCATACAATGTTGTCACCAGCCCGGTAATGTACAGGTGTTTATCCCCCCTTAACCATTGGTACTACTCTCTTTAAAGTGGGAGGGAAGAATTCCACCAGAACTGTTGTCCCTACTTAGAGGTTTGGAATATACAGGCATTTCAAAGAGGCAGCTGTTGTATTGTAGTGTGCTTTGACTATGGAGGCACTATACTTTATTTACTCTCAGGTACCCTGATATTACCTAGTAGTAGCAACTTTAGACCTATACCTTATTAACTCGGTTGATCATGAGTTAACATTTACTCTATTTATCCGTACTTGTGGCACAGTGCACCTTGTGGTTCATTTGTTAACATCACCGGGATCCCTCATTTAGCCTTCAATAACTTTAGGAGACCATTATATTTAAATTGTCTCGAATGTTTTCTTTTTCTTCTAATGGTTTTATGTGTACACATAGGTGGCACGCTATGTAACATTAAGCTAGTCTAATGCACATTTTTTGTTTGTTTGTGTTCTTCTTCCCTAGGTACCTTCAGGAGCAGTTTAACGGCCCACCCTGATAATTACTGTGGGTACTAATTTTTAACAATTCATTCACGTGCACCTCACTTTACACTACTTTGGTCCTGAAGAAGCGCAAATGACCGTTTTGGCGACAAATGCGCGAAACATGTTGACCTTACACCTGGTCATAGTGTGTCATTAGGACTACACCATTTTTATGGGATTTACTCTGGCAAGGGTGCAGCTAAATCCCATCTCTCTTTTTGAGATTCCACTGTCAGTTTTAATCATTATGCATGCACCCTCATTTCCCACATAGGGCTCACACTCCACACACCTACATGCATCATCCGGCAATATTAAAAGATCCCTGACAAAGCGACCCTTCGGGGGACCCGTAGGGAATTGCAGTGCCGGCCCTACAAGGAGCAACACCCGATGATGAAGCATGACACCTTTCAGGGTGTGTGAGGGCAACAGGAAGCAAGACTTGTTCTTCCTCTCTTGAGTGGGTCCATTTCAACCTAGGATCTTCTTTCCTCTTTTTAAGGTGTATAGGTGACTTTTTGTACCTCGCCACAGGAACAGTTCCCTCTTTTTGGTTTAAATGTATTACATATGGAGCATGGACACTAGACCTTAATTGGCTCTGAGGTCCCCTCCTCTCTTTTTCTTAAGCTACTGTTGCATTGTCTGGGTTCTGAGGGCTGAGAGGTATTTGAGTACTTACCTGAACTGGCAGCTGACTTAAGCAATAACGTAAATGAATATGAAATATGTTAAAAAAGTTAGACTTCCATTACCTGCCGAAGGTCTCAAGAGTATTAGCGAGATATCAGTTTGGCAAACGCATGCAGAGATCTGGAGAATCGGTGGAGGAATATGTCTCTGTGCTAAGAAAACTGGCCTTGTCTTGTAGTTTTGGTGCTGCTACTAAAGAGCGATTGTTAGATTAGTTTATGTTAGGGTGCTGTGCAGGAAAAGATCATCCCACACTCTCTGAGTTGGTCACCATTGCCAAAAGTTTTGAACACAGCCAAGCATGTGTTGATGTCATAAAGAAAGGAACTTCAAATGGGAAGAACGATATGGTGCAACAAGTGTCAGTACAAAAGAAGGAATATGTTAAGTGTTAAAGCTGGCTTACACAAGCAAGAAGGAAAAGATGGGAAGACTAACTTAGGGAAGTGCTGTAGGTGTGGTGAATATGGTCATCATGCCAACTTTAAAGGGTGTATTGGGTGGAAAGCTACTGCAGGAAATATGTTAAGAAAAGACATGTGTGGAAGTGTTGTAGAAGTGGTAGTAAAAAGAATAATCCTGTAAAAAAAAAGCAAGGAGTTACATGTGAGGGTGACTCCTCAGATAAAGAGATAATTCTTCAAGTGCAAGATGGTACAGGTGGCCCATGCGAAACAGTTCAAATTGAGGGTGCCTCAACATCTATGCTGTTTAACTCTGGAGCAAAGATATCTTTGATATCTAAGATCTTCTTCGACAAATGTCGGTCAAGAAAAGTCAAATTGCTCAAGCCTGATATTTGTCCTAAGGGTTATGAAGTTTAACCAATAAAATTGATTGGTTACTTCATTGGTTCCTGACAATTCAAGGATGGACGGACTGTAGGGAAAATATATATCTCTAAACTCAGTGATTCTCTAATAAGTTTGGTATCATCAGATAGATCTGGGTGTTTATCTTGAGCATAATGAGAATGCTGCTGTCAGGTTTAGACATGTTTATATGGTGGACAAGGTAGAATATGTCAAGCTAAATTTTGAAAAAGAGTTTCTTGAAGTTTTTTAGACTAAGCTGGGATGTTTGAAAGATTTTGTGCACAAAAATAAAAGTAAAAAAGGGTTCCATACCAGTTGTGAGTAAGATGAGGGGAGTTCCGTTGCCCATAAAAGACAAGATGAAGAATGAGTTAGACAAGTTGACAGAAAATGGCATTATTACGGAGGTGGAGGGCACTGAATGGCTTGCTCCTGTGGTTATGGCTGGCAAGGCTAACGGTGAGGCTTGACTCTGTGTAGACTTGCGCAAATTAAATAAGAATGTAATTGCGGGTCACTACCCTTTGACTAATATCAATGAGATGCTGGCTATGTTAAAAGGGGCTAAATGTGTTTCTACTGTTGATCTCACATCAGCCTACCACCAGGTTAAGTTGCATCAGGACTCGCAGGACCTGACTGCCCCTGTAACTCCGTTCGGAACTTTCACGTTTTTGCATATGCCTTTTGGCTTAATCTCATCTGCTGCTGTCTTTCAAAGGGCAATGGAGAGGATTCAGAGAGGAATTTCTGGGACAAAGATATATCAAGATGATGTATTAGTGTATCGTGAGAATGAGGTGCAACTTGATGAATGTGTATGTGAAGTTCTTCAACGTTTCAAAGACTGTGGATTGACGTTAAAAGCAGGAAAGTACAAGTTTAATCTTGATCAGATTGATTATTTGGGTCATAATATAACCTCTGATGAAATCAGACTAAACGGGAATTAGTTGAGACCATCACAAATTTTGCCACTTCCACTTCAAAGGGAGAATTAGTCAAGCTCTTGGGTATGACTGAATACTATAATAAGTTCATTGAGAATTTCACAGAGAAGACAAAAAACATGAGGTTATTGTTGAAAAGGGGTATTCAGTTTGTGTGGAATGGAGCATGTGAGGATGAGTTTAAAAAGGTGAAGAGATTATTGGTAAATGCTTCCAGCTTACAAAGTTTCGAGCCTGGACAAGAGTCTAATATTATGTCTGATGCTAGTTCCAAAGGTTTGGGAGCCATTTTTCTTCAGATGCACAATGGAATGGAAAAATCTATTTTATTTATCTTCAAGAATTTGAGGGGTGCTGAGCTTAATTACTCAGTCATTGAGAAAGAAGCGTTGGCAGTGTTTTGAGCTGTGAATACATTAAGGACATTTGTGTGGGAGGGGGCAAGTTTGTGGTAAAAACTGATCATAAGACCCTCAAGGAGATTTTTGAGAGGAAGGGTTTAGATGGGGTCTCGGCTAGGGTTAGATGGCGGGTTACTGCACTGTCCGATTTCCACTTTAAAGTTGAGTATGTTCCTGGTGCAAAGAATTGCATTGCAGATTGTTGTTCTCGCTTAGGTGGTATTAGTGAAGAAACGGTGGTTGATGATAAATCTTGAGTAGATGAGGACTTTGATGTGTGTAAGATCCATGTGGGGAGAGTTAATTTTGCGTGCCCATGCCAGTCATGCGGGAATCTCTAAGACGAAGGAGATACTCAGACAAACATACTGGTGGCCTGGAATGGATATCCAGGTTGAACGTGTTGTGAGAGGATGTCTTGTGTGTATTAATGCAGATAAGGCTCTCAAGTGTAGGGTCCAACCTATAGTCATTGAGGATTTGCCAAAAGGACCTTGGCAGGAAGTGGCCTTGGATATTGTCGGTCCCATTCGTTATTCTAGCCTGGATACATGTATATTAAGAGCAGGCCTCTCTGGTATATCTAACAATTGAAAAAGATTGAAAGAAGGTGTTCAGATGTGTACCTTCTGTGCCCTCAGGTATACAGTAAATGCATAGATTGTTTCTTCTGTTTCAGTGTTCTAGATCCTCAACCTGCCTTTGAAGTGTGGTTACTTGTGTCTTAAAACATTCTATTTTAAGAGTGGTATCCGCAAATGTCGAAACCTGGTGTTCCATGTCCATAATTCTGTCATTCATTCACGACCATTTGTCATCCAAACTCTTCAGCCTTGAATTAGTTTTTTCAATGTGAAGGTGTGAAGCACAAATCTCTTCCAGTAAATGTTCCATGGAGGTAGGAGAAGGCAATTTCATTGGAGATGGAGGACACTTTTGGAATTTTTGGGTGGAGGATTTACTTGACAGAGCAGTACTTGTGGAGGTATTAGACAAAGAATTTACTTTTTTATGGGTAGCTGCAGTGTCTTCAGTCGATAGATTAGGTAAATCTTAGGAAATAACTTTAGTTTTCATTAAAGTATGAATGGATTTGTTAAAGATAAGAGTACGTTTTTTTCAGTCTAAATATATATCAGAATGATTGTATCCACTTAAGAATGGCAAGTGCAGGGAAAAGATATTAGAAAAAACTGTTCAGTAGCGATATACAGTCTGTGTATTCCATGAGCCTTTGCGGGATCCAGATATTGAGCACCAGCTATTGAGCAGAAAAAGGAGAAATCAAATGATAAAAAAGAAGAGAAGGCAATGGTTAAACAGTTATGCCATGTCATAGAAACTGGGAGCTATTTCACACCCAGCGTTAGAATGCAAAATGGTTGGAAAAAAACTGAGTTTGAGTGAAGTTCTGTAGGTTGCAAAGTAATGGAAAATATCAGAGGTAGATGCTTCGCGTCCTACCCATGACTTTGCTCAGCATGAGGTACGCCAGCAACAGGAGGGGGCACATCATTTCAGTAATGTCCCTGCTAGCATGAAGGAAAGCACTATAAATATAAAATGGCAGCTGGTCTGCGAAAGGTGAACACTACGCTTTAAAAGGATCCTCATAAGTTGTGAAGTTGACAAGAAAAAGGCAAAAATTGATGCCTCACATCACAGCTATAATTTTGCTCAGTTGTGGCAGTAATAGGAGGATTCGCAGAAATGTGTTAATGATCTCGCAACTGTGGAGGCAATGAGAAAAACATAAACTGGTGGCCACTCTGGAACAAACAGAGTATGATGCTTCAAAAAGCTCCTTGCAGGTTGTGGAGTTGAGAAGAAAAAGGTAGAAGTAGATGCCTTACATCATGCCCATGGCATTCCCCAATGTGGAATTTGGTTTCAGCAGGAAGAGCAGTGACATTCTGATGATGTTCTCGCCAGTGCTCTCAGAGCTTCAGATGGGAGCCCCCATCTTTCTTAGATGTCAAGCCATGCCCCCTATTATCAAACTCCTGACAGCAGATACAGTCAGATAATTAGCTGATGCAGTCAATTCTGAAAATCTTGTGACTCGGGCGCTCAAGAGCATCACAAGCAGCCACTGTTGAGAAGTGAGTGACCAAAGGGTATAATGCGCACTATCACCAAAATGAGGAGTCACATACCTCGTGACTCAAAAGACTTCTTCGAAGAAAAACAGAGTGCAAACATCCAGACCGAACACTAGATGGCAGGAGTATGCTAAGTATGTGATCTCCAGCTCACATGCCTCGAACACTGTGTTTACTTTTGTGCGAGATTTTTAATGTGCCAAATGCTTTACGTCAAACAGTGATTGATGAGAATTTGGCCCCTTTGATGCTGCCTTTATCACATGTAGTCATTTTGTGAAATATGTTTAGACACAAGATAGGTCCACAAGATAAATGGAAACTACTGATTTGGATGTAAATTGAATGGCTTAAAACTAATAAAAATAACAAACAGTATAACATGTTTATTAGATTGTTTAATTAGTCTGCACAGGGAATGGACAGGCTGCACTGGGAATGGACAGGCTGCACAGGGAATGGACAGGCTGCACAGGGAATGGACAGGCTGCACTGGGACTAAAAATTCCGTGGTAATTTATAGGTAATCCGGCGCTCAGGATTCAGATTCGCACTTAATGTAAATAGTTACATATTTGTACGGTGCTCAAAGGTATGGAAAACCACGTAGATTCCATAGACCGAGAGACAAGTCCCTCACCACAAGAATTATCTAACTCCCAAGCACACGTAATTCTATCTACTTGTTACAACTTATTCAGTCTGAATACGTAATGTTTTAGACACAGAAATACAAGTAAGCCAATAAAATAAATTCCAGGTTAGTCTCTTGTCTTGTTTTTAATTTTGATTTTTCTTCAAACAGCACCACAGCCAACGCGTTTCGTCGCTTACAAGTAGTAGCTCCTGCGACTTTTTCAAGGCTGTATGAAAAACATATAACAAGGGCTATATAATATTTATAACAACTTTTCCGGACAGTTTAGTGTCCCCAACCACAAAAGTGAATGTCGATTCACCAGGACCATTCACCAGTTGTGACATTTCACATAAGTGTTACCAATGTGGTTCAGGATATTTCAACCTTACTCCCCTAAAAGAGCCAAGGAGACCAATAGTGAGGGCGAAAGCATCAGAATGTGAAAAAAAGTTTGCTCGCAGTAAGTGATCCTATTCAGAAAGCACGTATAATCATGCATATTGTAAAAAAGTGCAGTGATCCTAATTAATAAGCACGTAGTATCATGCGTGTTATAAGAAAGGAGAGCCTGAGGTGTTATGGATTTTAAAGTATTAAACTTCTGTAATTATTTATCCATAAAAGGACGAGAAATACCTAATTGTTTCCGTCAGTGTAGTCTGTGGGAATAAAAATTTAATGTCATAAGTATTTAAGTCCAATGAAGTATATCCTTTCTCAATACATATAGGTCATTATCAAGGCACCTACTTTAAGTGTGGTGGGTTCCCAGTGTCCAAAAAGACGTGTCCGTATTGAGTTTCTTGCACTCTGTGTTAATTATCCGTCAAATGTTTCTGTAGTAGAAAACGTCGTTTTATTTATTAGTATTATAGGTCTATCATGTCCCAAAATTAAATGAGAGGCGTCATATATTTTATCGACATTATATATCTAGAGCGTCCCAAAATCATTGTAAGTATTAAAGTGCACGTGTAAAGTCGTCTATGTCAAGCACGTACAGATGGTTATTAAAGACATGTCATTAGTTACACTGCTGAAATTTAAACGTTCGAAAATGTAAATAGCGAGCCGGTAATGCTCCGTGAATTCAACCGTAATTTGCGCCATTCAAACTTAAATCACAGTATATTTTAAACTCCGCAAGCTTTATAAAACACAGAGTTCCGGGAGCCCATTTAAAATAAAATTACGGGAAACAAGGCTTGCGGTTTTAAGTTTTAGACAAAAGTATATCGCAATTGACTCGTTAGGTGCCGCGAAAGGAACCAAAAATCACACGGGAATTATGCTTACCTTTCAATACAGCTCGAGTAACGCTGTTTCAGTGTGTCATGTCGCCATATCTCAACCGCGTACGCGGTAGTTCAGGTCGAACCGTCCCTAAAGCCTATTCGCTCTCCTATGAAACCATCTGTGATTGGTTAGGTAGTAATGAACATTAAGAAAAGACTACGCGTAGATATCACATGCTGCCATCTTGGTGATAGCACCCGACGATAGGGAAATCTCCCTCGTTGTGCAATGTATTTTGTTATTAAAATCTAATTATTAAGTCATGAGTACGTTTAACAATTAGTTCGGCGAGCAAAAACAAAGTCTCACTAATCCCAATAACTGTTATGTTATGTAGTATAAAAGCTACTGGGTAGGCGTGTATTGCCATTAAAAAGCCTTTTTGAGAGAGCAAGGGAAACATCTAGAACCAAAACAATTATTCATTCAGAATACAGTTAGCACTATACATATACAGAGAGATAGGCCATTTTATACAGATGGTACATACAACGTTCTTAATATCATACAACATTCTTTTATCCACTCTAAGAATTGCAGACATCTTTTTAAACAAAGTGACAACATTTGTTACACCACTATTTATCTATTGTCACCCAAGAAATAATGTAGCTCATGATCAATATTCAAGCCGCATTCTATGCTGCGCATTTTCAATATCCACATTGCTTCCCTTCTGCGTAGCATAAGTTCCCTATTTCCTCCTCGTGGGTGTCTTTGTATATGATCTATCCCATAATATTCAAAGCATCTGTTAGATGTTTGTAGTGTGCAGATCGACATGTGTGCAGCTAGAGGATATCTCATGTCCCCAAATTTTACTGCCCTGATGTGTTCACAAATTCTTTCCCGTAAGGTTCTGATTGTACTGCCAATGTACACTTTCTTACACTTGAATTCCACAGCATAGACCACATATTTGGTGAGACAATTAATATTGTGTCTGATCTCATACCTCTTCATATTAGGGCCAACAAAGTGAGTGATTTTATGTTTAGCCCATTTGCAAGCTGTACATTGTCTACAGCTATGAAAGCCTTTGCCATGTTCCGTTAACCAATTAGTATTACCAGATAATATCGGATAACTAATAAGCCAGCTATAACCTATAAGAGAGGTTGTACACTTAGGGACTTTCTAAGCCCTAGTTATCCGATATTATCTGTTATCCGATATAATCATTCCTAACTATGGACTCCGACTTTTCCTAATCTTTAGTGTTCCCAGTCCACTCTATGCGCTCGAATTGTAATTCCTTTAACTCACACAAACCTTTAATTTTAATTACCCATGATCCCGTGAGGTAATCCCCCAACGTGGACTCCTCATGTACAAGACAAAAGGGACAATCACTGCGCATGCCCGGCCACTACCACTTTGGCACACATGCGCATTGCGAACACCCACTAACTCCACACCCATGTGTGATAAGCGGCGTATGACTCAGCGAAAGTGCAAGCATGCACCTTCTTCTATCTCTACATTACAGGTAGAACCAATCCGGTCAAAGCACAGCCTACATAACCACGTTCCAAGGCCCATTACCTTTGTATCGGGCACCGCAGAAGGACGTAGGTTCCAAGGAGGATCTAGATCGGCATTACCGTGAGTAAGACCACATCCAATCAAGCTCCAAAACAGGGGTAAGCCACACCAACTCTCTTCCTTTGCAGGTCGTTTTGATAAACTATACATTTTCTCTAGGGTCTCTATCTCTGCCAGGTGACCCAAGAAGGCTTCAACAGAAAAAGCCTATGTGAGGATAAAATGTTTCACCAAATTGTGCCTCACTTGGTTACTATTTCGCTGTTTTAGCCCACCACCACTTCCGAACAATATCGGCGTAGAATTATCACGCCCCTTTCTGGCATATTTTCCTGCCACATCGCTGCCGTCTAAACTCTCGGACACCCACCTAACAAGTCGGCATCATTGCATTGAATGATTCTTAACATTATTTTAAATACTTAATATGACTCTCCCCTGTACGTTTGTCCTTGTCTTTTAAGTTTTGTGTAGCAATACCAGAGGGAATCCCCCTCTAACACATATACGCACTTTAGGGCGTGCGGCACATTGTTATCATTCAACACAATCACTATAATTTAGTTTCATAGTTTAATTTGCACTTCTTCACATATCACTTGGTCCTGAGGAAAGCCAGTTTTAATAAAAAGGCCTGGCTGAAACATGTCGACCACACAGGATGCAGGAGTTCACTAAATAACTCCACCGCATCCGCTTGCCTTTTAACCGCTAACAGGGGCCCAGAAATTAAATTTAATTGATCCCTCGGGTACTGGGACCTCCTGTATGGCATTTTAACTTTCACTTCCTTCACCTTTTCACTGCACACTCAGTAAGAATACCAGCTCCGCAGTAACATCTGGCGTCGCAGCACACCCGGGACACATTCGGTATCACTGTGGTGGGCCCGATGATGAAGCATGCCACCGACTAGGTCGGTGGGTGAGGGCTTCATGAAAAACCCAAGCGGTTCCTTTTCTTCGGAAAACGTACAACTCTGAGTCTTCACCTTCAAAAAATCATACATGGTACTGGTCCTTCTTGATAGAACATATAACCCCGGGGATTCGGACCAGCTTACCTGGTCCTCTCTCTCCTCTCTCTCCTCTTGATCTATTGATATTGATGACATTTTTATTCCCACAGACTACACTGACGGAAACAATTAGGTATTTCTCGTCCTTTTATGGATAAATAATTACAGAAGTTTAATACTTTAAAATCCATAACACCTCAGGCTCTCCTTTCTTATAACACGCATGATACTACGTGCTTATTAATTAGGATCACTGCACTTTTTTACAATATGCATGATTATACGTGCTTTCTAAATAGGATCACTTACTGCGAGCAAACCTTTTTTCACATTCTGATCCTTTCGCCCTCACTATTGGTCTCCTTGGCTCTTTTAGGGGAGTAAGGTTGAAATATCCTGAACCACATTGGTAACACTTATGTGAAATGTCACAACTGGTGAATGGTCCTGGTGAATCGACATTCACTTTTGTGGTTGGGGACACTAAACTGTCCGGAAAAGTTGTTATAAATATTTTATAGCCCTTGTTATATGTTTTTCATACAGCCTTGAAAAAGTCGCAGGAGCTACTACTTGTAAGCGACGAAACGCGTTGGCTGTGGTGCTGTTTGAAGAAAAATCAAAATTAAAAACAAGACAAGAGACTAACCTGGAATTTATTTTATTGGCTTACTTGTATTTCTGTGTCTAAAACATTACGTATTCAGACTGAATAAGCTGTAACAAGTAGATAGAATTACGTGTGCTTGGGAGTTACATATTCTTGCACTGGACCTAGACAGTCCATGCTTCTCTAGGACATAATGGACAGTGCACAGGGAGTGGACAGGCTGCATTGGGAATGGACAAGCTGCACTGGGGATGGAAAGTCTGCACTGGGAATGGACAGGCTGCACTGGGAATAGACAGGCTGCACTGGGAATGGTCAGTCTACACAGGGAATGGACAGGCTGCACTGGGAATGGACAGTCTATACAGGGAATGGACAGGTCATGCTTCTCTAGGACATCTGTAGGCCTCTTTCTATTTGCAACACATCTATCTATCTAACTCCCTCACTTTGCCTCAAATTGTAAAGCGCTCTTATATCCTTCGGGATCAAGTTCGCGCTATATAAAACTTTATAAATAAATAAATTAATTAAACTTGGCTCGACTATTTACAGTTTTTATGATACAGGACATTATGAGTTTAAAGAATGGTTGAGATGAGTTATTAAAAGATGTTTGTTTAGCAGATATTGATATAATAGCAGAAAAGACTACAAGTAATAAGTACTTTGAAGAGGTTTTTAAGATCTGGATTTCACCTTTACTGAGTCATCAAGGAGGGGGGGGGTAATGCTTTTTCTATCACTAAAGGCAATCAGGTAATTTCAAGGATTGAAATGAATTACCGTATTTTCTGGTGTATAAGACGACTGGGCGTATAAGAAGACCCCCCTACTTTTCCTTTTAAAATATAGGGTTTGGGCTATATTCGCTTGCTTGTAAAATGACCCCGGCGTATAAGACGACCCACAACTTTTGAAAAGATTTTCAAGGGTTAAAAAGTTGTCTTATACGCCAGAAAATACGGTATAAATGTTCATGCTGCAAATTAGACAACTGGCCTAAGGAAGAGGTGGCTCATCTGATGTGTATCTGCCCAGATTGACACAGCTGAGGAGTAGGGTCCTGGTGATGTTATGCTGACCATAGAAGTAAAAAAAGTACCAGTATGTATTGTCTGTCTTGTAGGAGAGAATAACAGTTCCTGTGTTTGGAGTCTGTCTCCTAGGAGAAAATGGCAGAGTCTGTCGGAAATGTGGAATTTGGGTTCTTCAGTATTTTTACTGAGAAAGCACACAGTGCTACAATCTGTGTTTCATTTTATTTGGAATTAACACATTTTTAAGGATTTAAAAGTTTTGAAGTGTATAATGCTTATACAGTCATAACACATTTTAGCACATTTTATACTCGTCTGGTAAAAATATTTTCATTGATGGTCAATCCTCTTATCCTTACAGATTAGGGGCCTGATTTCGATCTCAGCAGACAGGTTACTCCATCACAACGGTGATGGATATCCTGTCGGCCGAAATATAAATGCTATTGTATCCTAGGGCCTGATTTAGATCTCAGGGGACGGGTTACTCCATCACAAAGGTGACGCATATCCCGTTCTCTGAAATATAAATGCTATTGTATCCTAGGGCCTGATTTAGGTCTCAGGGGACGGGTTACTCCATCACAAAGGTGACGCATATCCCGTTCTCTGAAATATAAATGCTATTGTATCCTAGGGCCTGATTTAGGTCTCAGGGGACGGGTTACTCCATCACAAAGGTGACGCATATCCCGTTCTCTGAAATATAAATGCTATTGTATCCTAGGGCCTGATTTAGATCTCAGGGGACGGGTTACTCCATCACAAAGGTGACGCATATCCCGTTCTCTGAAATATAAATGCTATTGTATCCTAGGGCCTGATTTAGGTCTCAGGGGACGGGTTACTCCATCACAAAGGTGACGCATATCCCGTTCTCTGAAATATAAATGTTATTGTATCCTAGGGCCTGATTTAGATCTCTGCGGACGGGTTACTCCATCACAACGTGCCGGATATCCCGTCCTCTGAAATATAAATGCTATTGTATCCTAGGGCCTGATTTAGATCTCAGGGGACAGGTTACTCCATCACAAAGGTGACGCATATCCCGTTCTCTGAAATATAAATGCTATTGTATCCTACGGCCTGATTTAGATCTCAGGGGACGGGTTACTCCATCACAAAGGTGACGCATATCCCGTTCTCTGAAATATAAATGTTATTGTATCCTAGGGCCTGATTTAGATCTCTGCGGACGGGTTACTCCATCACAACGTGCCGGATATCCCGTCCTCTGAAATATAAATGCTATTGTATCCTAGGGCCTGATTTAGATCTCGGTGGACGGGTTACTCCATCACAAAGGTGACGCATATCCCGTTCTCTGAAATATAAATGCTATTGTATCCTAGGGCCTGATTTAGATCTCGGTGGACGGGTTACTCCATCACAAAGGTGACGCATATCCCGTTCTCTGAAATATAAATGCTATTGTATCCTAGGGCCTGATTTAGATCTCGGCGGACGGGTTACTCCATTACAACAGTGACGGATATCCCGTCCTCTGAAATATAAATGCTATTGTATCCTAGGGCCTGATTTAGATCTCGGCGGACGGGTTACTCCATTACTACGGTGACGGATATCCCGTCCTCTGAAATATAAATGCTATTGTATCCGAGGGCCTGATTTAGATCTCGGCGGACGGGTTACTCCATTACTACGGTGATGGATATCCTGTCGGCCGAAATATAAATGCTATTGTATCCTAGGGCCTGATTTAGATCTCGGTGGACGGGTTACTCCATCACAAAGGTGACGGATAACCCACCCTATGAAATATAAATGCTATTGTATCCTAGGGCCTGATTTAGATCTCGGTGGACGGGTTACTCCATCACAAAGGTGACGCATATCCCGTTCTCTGAAATATAAATGCTATTGTATCCTAGGGCCTGATTTAGATCTCGGTGGACGGGTTACTCCATCACAAAGGTGACCCATATCCCGTTCTCTGAAATATAAATGCTATTGTATCCTAGGGCCTGATTTAGATCTCGGCGGACGGGTTACTCCATTACAACAGTGACGGATATCCCGTCCTCTGAAATATAAATGCTATTGTATCCTAGGGCCTGATTTAGATCTCGGCGGACGGGTTACTCCATTACAACAGTGACGGATATCCCGTCCTCTGAAATATAAATGCTATTGTATCCTAGGGCCTGATTTAGATCTCGGCAGACGGGTTACTCCATTACTACGGTGACGGATATCCCGTCCTCTGAAATATAAATGCTATTGTATCCTAGGGTCTGATTTAGATCTCGGCGGACGGGTTACTCCATTACTACGGTGACGGATATCCCGTCCTCTGAAATATAAATGCTATTGTATCCTAGGGCCTGATTTAGATCTCGGCGGACGGGTTACTCCATTACTACGGTGACGGATATCCCGTCCTCTGAAATATAAATGCTATTGTATCCTAGGGCCTGATTTAGATCTCGGCGGACGGGTTACTCCATTACTACGGTGACGGATATCCCGTCCTCTGAAATATAAATGCTATTGTATCCTAGGGTCTGATTTAGATCTCTGCGGACGGGTTACTCCATTACTACGGTGATGGATATCCCGTCCTCTGAAATATAAATCCCATTGTATCCTATGAGATTTGTATTTTGGTGGACAGAATATCTGCCACCGTTGTGATGGAGTAACTAGTCCGCCGAGATTGAAATCAGGCCCCAAGTCCTCTGCATTGTGTGATGCATTATATATTGTACTGGGTTCCAGAGCATAACACCTGATGGTTAAGTGTCTCATCGCGTACTAAGTGTTTGGCCTGACGGTTGGGTGTCTCACTGCATACTGAGGGTTGGTTAGGGAGGGTATGGATTATGTGTTTTTCAATTTTTTCGGTACCACTTGTTATTTTGGTGTTGGTTGAGGTTTTATGCATTATGCATGGTCTAGCTCTTTTATATTTTGCTTGTTTATCTTCTTGCCACAATGCGATGATAAGGTCATTCTGGGCTACTGTCCTGGACTCATATTGTTCTTGTTCCTCTGGGCCATTCCTCTTGTCTGCATTGCATTGGTTGAGTGGAAGTTGCTCCCTAGCTCTCTGATATTATTGCCATTCCTTCTTTTCCTTCCATAGCCTCTCAGGATAGGACTCTGGGCTTCCGGTGTGTGGTTGTAGGACACACCTAGGCCGCTTTGGTTAGCTTCCCTGCTTTCTTGTATATGAATGAATGTGCGAGTGGAAGATGGTTCACCACTGTCTGCAAGTGTTCCTGTGTGTCACACTAGCGGCGGTTTCCGGAGGTTTTCTGCATGAACTCTGCCCCACCTGCAAGGGAGTTAATGTACTTCACTTATACCGCCTTTTATGTCTCCTTCATTTCGGTCCTGTACAAAATACGATTGGTCCCAGTTGTACACTTAAAAAAAGCAACAGGCATTAATTCAATAACACATCAGAATATTCTGTACAATATTATTTCATCATATTTTTCGACAAAAAGGATGTACAAAGCCAGTATTAAATTTGAAGTGAGGTATCAAAACACGTGCCCCAAGCACCTCACGGGTACTGTCAACCTTGATTCCCGGGAAAGGAACATTTGTCTCTCTTGAAGGGAAACTTCCAGAGAAAGGAACATCCGTCTCTCTGGAAGGGAAACTTCCAGAGAAAGGAACATCCGTCTCTCTGGAAGGGAAACTTCCAGAGAAAGGAACATCCGTCTCTCTTGAAGGGAAACTTCCAGAGAAAGGAGCGTCCGTCTCTCTGGAAGGGAAACTTCCAGAGAAAGGAACATCCGTCTCTCTTGAAAGGAAACTTCCAGAGAAAGGAACATCTGTCTCTCTGGAAGGGAAACTTCCAGAGAAAGGAGCGCCCGTCTCTCTGGAAGGGAAACTTCCAGAGAAAGGAACATCCGTCTCTCTTGAAAGGAAACTTCCAGAGAAAGGAACATCTGTCTCTCTGGAAGGGAAACTTCCAGAGAAAGGAGCGCCCGTCTCTCTGGAAGGGAAACTTCCAGAGAAAGGAACATCCGTTTCTCTTGAAAGGAAACTTCCAGAGAAAGGAACATCTGTCTCTCTGGAAGGGAAACTTCCAGAGAAAGGAGCGCCCGTCTCTCTGGAAGGGAAACTTCCAGAGAAAGGAACATCCGTCTCTCTTGAAGGGAAACTTCCAGAGAAAGGAGCGTCCGTCTCTCTGGAAGGGAAACTTCCAGAGAAAGGAACATCCGTTTCTCTTGAAAGGAAACTTCCAGAGAAAGGAACATCCGTCTCTCTGGAAGGGAAACTTCCAGAGAAAGGAGCGCCCGTCTCTCTGGAAGGGAAACTTCCAGAGAAAGGAACATCCGTCTCTCTTGAAGGGAAACTTCCAGAGAAAGGAGCGTCCGTCTCTCTGGAAGGGAAACTTCCAGAGAAAGGAACATCCGTCTCTCTTGAAAGGAAACTTCCAGAGAAAGGAGCGTCCGTCTCTCTGGAAGGGAAACTTCCAGAGAAAGGAGCGTCCGTCTCTCTGGAAGGGAAACTTCCAGAGAAAGGAACATCCGTCTCTCTTGAAGGGAAACTTCCAGAGAAAGGAACATCCTTTCCTTCCCCGAGAATCGAGATTGACAGTACCCATGAGAACTTAATAGGTCAACAACTACGTGTTGCCAATTCAGCACTTTGGAACCCTTGGGTCCATACTCAATTGAATAATTACTGTGATTTATGAGGTGTGCGATAGGAAGATTCCTCCTTCGCACCACCAAAGTGACATCGGTCCACATCTCTGGCTATAAGGAACCCATGGGCCCACTTCCATTTTAACTTACATCCAGTCAAGGGAGTTGCATGGTGCCCCCCACCCTGTCCTGAAGAAGACCCCGGTGTAAGGACTCAAACCACCTTCTTTTCTTTTGGGGTCGAAACGTCGACTATGCCATTGCTCTATGCCAGTTGGGTTAACAGTGCTTTCTCACTGTGACAATTCAGTTCCGACAAATGGCTTTTTTAATTTTTTATTGTCATGTAAATGTTTGGCCGAGTCTAAGCTGGTTTGAAGTATATATAATGATATGATGCATTTAATGTCACTACTCTTTTTTCCACTCGCGTAATCCTCATCAAGTGCTCACCATCTTTTTCCCCCCCTTTCTCCCCCAGTTCTTGGGGCACTTGTTTTGATACGTAACTCCAGATTTAATACTGGCTTTGTACATCATTTTTGTTGAACAATATGATTAAATAATATTGTACGGAATATTCTGATGTGTTATTGAATTAATGCCTGTTGCTTTTTTGAAGTGTACAACTGGGACGGATCCTATTTTGTACTGGACCTTACTCAGGTCCCAGGGTCTTGTCTTGGTTTACCCTTTCTTGTAACTCCTTTTCGGTGGCAAGGACACTGGGAAACCAGCACCTAAGGCACCCTTTGTCTCTTAAGACACCTTCATACTTGTGTCAAGTGCGCATGCTTCATGGTGAGAATTTGTCCACAGAGTGTTGGTTTGACTGAGCGCTCATCTTGCTTCATACTAATAATATTGCGCAGGTCTGAAAGCATATGATATGATCCATATGTGAATGTGGCTCTCTTCCCCACCGTCACATCTTCCATACTTACTGCTGCCTCCACCATAAACGATGAGCTCCATCATGCCTCCTTCTGCAATAGAAACAAACAAAGGAAGGTGATTAGGGAGAGAGGGGCGAAGGGTCAATAGCAGCACAGAGACTAAACACAGAAATAGACAAAGGGCTCACACTTTTTTTTCTCCAGGATAAAGAACAGGAAGGCGAGGAAGACAGTCCTGGCGAAAGGGTGAAGAGAGAGGGAGCCACCAAAAGTGCTTGCGCAGCAAGAGTGGTTATTCCAAGAAAGGTTGCTGTTGACATGTAATTTAATTTGATTTTAGGTTTGTGTATGAGCAAAAGTAGTCACACTGGCTATTCAAGGAAGATTCTCCTCACGTTATTTACTGCCTAAAAAAGTAAAGGGGGGTTTTGTTTTTCTCTTCTTTGGAAGCCTTTTGTTTTGTTTAAGGTCTTCACTAGTTCATCAGAGTGGGTGAGCAGAAGAAAAGTGGTTAAGGCTTCAAGCAAGCTATAAATAGAAAGTCAAAAAGAGAAGCTAAGGAAAAGAGGGATAGAAAAAATGGAAGCACTAAAGAGCTACATATAAAAGGGGAAAAGGAAGAACAATAGTTAACGGACACAAACTTACCTGTTACTCTCTCTTGTCTTTTATCTGGGGCATCCAGTCCTCCTTGAGTAAAGCACATGAGAGAAAAGAAAGGAGATTGTGTCAACTAAGATGAAGGGGTGAAAGGACAAGGAAAAGACAAGCAAAAAAGACAAGTTGAGAAGTGCAAAACACAGGACTTTTAAGAGAAACCAATAAAGACACTTTCAATTTACTCTTAAAAGATATTAGTTGTCTGGAGTTTTCTTTCCACTAACCTCAGACTTCTTTTCTAACACCCCATTCCTTTTTGTTCCAGACGAACCATAGTTTATTGTCAGTCTTTTAACCAGTGAAGACATTTCCCTTCCCGTAGATCTACATTTATTTAATCTCAAAACCATCATCCGTTTGTTTGTGATTTTTAGCAGAGGGTCCAATGAAGGCAGATCTGGAGTTCTGGTGTCAGTTGTGCCCCTTAAATTCTGGCTTTAGGCAATGTTTAGGGGTGTGAGGGATAGTAGCCAATGGGCTACTAGTCCTGCGGCTAATACGCCCGTGGGGTGACAACATCCAGCAGGTCTATGTCACCAAAGTACTGGCTACAACATTGCTTTTATGAAGATAGCCTTTTTTGAACAGAATAAAAGACCTGACTACTCAACCATTGAAGACTCTTAACTTCCTTGGATGGAATGAATGAAATGTTGTAATTATATGGTGTTCATCCATAAAGAATATTGTTGTTTCCTTGGCTACTATACCACAAAGAAATAGATCATTTCTATACATTTGTAGAGTGCTGGACATTGTGTTACATTGTGTTTGTTTGAGACTTTTTAGTCTCAGGGAGACCTAGGGGTCTGGATCTCCTGTCCTTAGCACCTAAACATTTCAGATATTAACGTGACACTAGTGGATAGGTGCAATATCGTATAGCCTCAAACCCCTGTGCTTGGTGTGTATTGTACTATGTCACCAAAGTATCCTGAACCCAATATTCTTGTGATTTTTCAAGATGGCATGAACCATCCTCAGCTGTACAGACCAACTATCCCACCCTAAAGATGTGGCTAGCCTCTGGGGACTGTATGCAACCTGCATATCTGATGTCCCGAATGCTTGGGGGAAAGATGGATCTTTCTCTTCCCTGGCAGACAAGTCGCTTACAGATGAAAGGCAGTGTGGCCTTAGAGGCTCACCGCTCTGATGGGTCTTTCACTAGCCATCCTGGGAGAGTGGAGGTGTGACCTCCTTCCAGCCCAGGCCTTTGTTTCCCTCCTCTGGCATTGATAGCACCCACCAGCAGGAGGGAAGACTTCTTTCTTGGTGGTGAATGACTCGGAAATCCCACCAATGCACAGGGAATGAATGAAAAATGTATTGTTCAGTTACTAAAAACTTACAGTAAAAAACATCTTAATACAAATTTTTTAACAATTCATAAAATAAAGCCTCTTTATGCAGTTTCCTTACCTTTCATACATAACCAATTCCACGCCCTTATTTAAAAGCCACATAATTAAAAGTACAGTTCCTCAATTCATAAATACTAAAAAAATCTCTTCATTGATCACTATTTATCAATTTCCTCTCTGCTATTTCTATAAACTTCAAAAATCTGCCAGTAAATTGCAAACCTTCCCCCTGCAGGCTGGCAATGACTGCTTGTCGGCATGATCATATCCCTTGACTATTAAAATCCTGCCTCAACAACCTCCTACGTTCCACTAGCAGCCCCGGGCAACTTCAGATGATATGACTAATATCTTCTCTATTATAATTACAGAGGCGACACATCCTATTAGCACTCAGCTTTTTCCACTTTGGGGTGTCCCCACGGAATAGGCTATTGCTTAACCCGAGACTCATACATTTCAAATTGGCCCTTTGGCTATTCAGACCCCCTAGATAGCTCTGAGCTTTGAGCATACCATATGAAGCAATCACTGACCATGCATGGGCTTTTAGTCAATACTGCTTTATCCAGCAGCAAGGAATTTTTTTTGGCTACACCCATTTATCACTTTGTTAAATGCCACCTGTGAAAGGGGTAAAGCCCATAATTGTTCAGCCTTGAACGTATTTATAGCCAATTGGATGTAATCGTTGGCTTGCCTATGTTTATTGTCACGTATCGCCTCTCAAATCACTGTAATCAGTGTTGCGTTATTATCCTGTCTCAGTTTGTGGCAACATTTCAAATATGCCCCTAAACTGTTTAGGTTCTGTCGTCTAAGTCCACATTCAAGTCGAATTTGCGCTGGTGATGTCTGCTGAGGTAGGTCAAACAAGCGACGATAGGTACTTGTCTTCAGCTTATCTATAATATTATCAGCACGTCCTCTAAAAGTCTCTACACCACATGTCAGAGAAGGAATGTGTTTTACTGATATTACTTCGGGGACGTGAAGAAATTAGGTGTCCTATTGGACTCTAACCTCTCCTTTAAACAACATGTTGGTAAAGTGATAGGAAGATGCTATGGCATTCTTAAAACACTACGCTGGATCTGCTACCTATTAGTGTCAGGAAAACTTTAGTCCATGCTTTAGTCACGCCCCATCTTGACTATGGCAATTCCTTACTCATTGGCCTAAGCAAAAAAGGGCTCTACCAGCTGCGGTGTGTTCAAAACCTTGCAGCACGCCTGGTGCTGAACTTGCCTCGTAGAGTATCAGGAAAACAGGCCCTGTCAACACTTCACTGGCTCCCCATCAAGGAACGCATTAGGTTTAAAGTGTTGTGCATCGCGTGTTGTGCATCGCGCATCCCATTGCTCAAGGGAAAGGCCCAGAGTACTTACAAAGGCTTCTAACCATTCACTGTCCCAGACGTAATTTGAGATCACTGGGAACTATGCTTTTCAGGGTTCCTCGCATTCGTACGGCCAGAATGGGAGGCCGCTCATTGAGGTATTTGGCGGGTAAATACTGGAACGAGCTTCCCATTGAACTCCGTATGGAACCATCAGAGGCTAGATTTCGTCTTAAATTGAAGACCCACCTCTTCCCACGTACTTAATATTTAGTTAAAATTCGCATTATCTCCTAGTCTGGTGTCATGGCTACTCAGGGGGCTGACAGCAATTTTAGCGCGGGGACACACTGTGCTGAGTGTAACCAGGCGCTTTAGAAATGGTTTTATTATTATTATTATTATTAGAAGCTGCTTGTGCAGGCTGTGATAGCAGCCCTCCAGACTTAGCTTTACTCAGGTCACTCAGGGGGACACAAATAATGCTGCTGCCTTTAACTCCTTTGCCCTAGGTACTACTGGTACCATATACTAGAGTCTTATGAGGAGAGTTAAAGCCTCTTGCTAATTGGATGTACCAATTCGCGTTACCTTTTGAGGGAAGGAGCACTGGCACTGGGGCCTGTTTAGAAGGTCCCAGAACACTTTCAGTTCTAATATCACAGCATCTCAAGCAAAAATTGGGGGGGATTAGTCCATCCAAAAAGGGCACTTACCTACAAAGCACATCTATATTGCATGGGCCACTGGCTCCTTGACAACCCGAGATGCATATGGCCGAAGTAGGGTGCAAAGCAGGTGAATGCATGTGGGAGGGCAGGGCGGATATACAGACGCGGAGGCTGAATATATTGACGAACTGAGGTTTCTTTATTTTCAGTTGACACAGATTTAGGTTTTACTACAGGGTCAGAAGTCTCTTCCTCTACTGGGGTCTTCTTGCTTCCCGAGGGGTTGGGTGAAGAGGCCAGCGTTGGTCCTCCCTCTTCGGTTGGGAGACGGTGTTGTCGGGGAGTTGATGTGTCCGTGGCGTAGGTTTCACCCGGAGGCTCACCAAGAGGAGAGAAAAATGGAGCCTGTCAGTTTTCTGGACCAAGAGTATATAATCGTCACCTACACCCGGTAGTGCTCAGAGGTATTGAAAGGATGGTGATTGGGGATAAAGATAAGGCAGCAGTATAAAGGGCATGAAGCCAAAAAGAAGAAATCCAGGGAACTGTGTGAGGTCTAAAGAAGTATTGGTGCGGCTAATCACAGCGTTGAGTATCAGTGCAGTCAAGCACGGGCTTCAACTATTGGATTCTCCCGATTATCCTCCTTCCTCCCCCTTCCACCCTCAAAAGGTCCCTATTCCTCCCACCACCCTCAACAGTACCCCAGGTGCTGTGTCACTCACAGGCCCTGCCGCCACTCTCCGGAGTCGCGGCTCGCTCTCCAGCCTCCTCCGGGGGATACCACCACTCCTCTGTCCAGGGTTCTTCGGTCTCCCCCGCTTCCACGCTGTTCGGAACGCTGTCTTGACTCCCGGCGTTCTGCTCTGACTCCCGGCTCCAAAACTCGGCGTCCTGCTCCACGCGATCGTCCTCGGCTCCGCCTTCCCGCTGGTCCAAGACGCTTCTTCCTGGGTTGCGTCTATTTTTACAGGTGCCTCGCTTCTTCTTCCGGGTTCAGCTCCTCCCTTTGTTTCCGGACTCCGCTGCGGAGAAACAGGAGAGGTGGGAGTCTTTTTCCATTCTCCCGGCTGGGGTCAGTTTTGCCTCCGTCCTGTACATGCGGGGAATTCCGGGCGATGTAGTTCGGGGATATGGTGTCTCCCGAGGGCCCCCCTCTCACATCCCCTTTCCCTTGCTGTCTTGTTACTAGGGTTTTTCCCCTGGGGATACCTTGACAGAAAGTCTACATTCCCTTGTTCGGCTCCTTTCCGAAGTTGTGTATGGAACCTATAGGGCTGTAATGCTAAAAACCACCTCAATACTCTGTCATTATTTCCCTTGTTACGGGCCAACCATTCTAAGGGCGCATGGTCAGTGAGGTATACAGTCAAAATATTGAGTTTTTATTATCGATTTGCATTAATATTGATTAAAAAATATAGAATGGACAGAATATCGACTGGACAGAATATAGACTACAAAAATATTGAATAGGATAGCATTAATATTGAATTAAAAAATATAGAATGGACATAATATCGAATGGACAGAATATAGACTACAAAAATATAGAATGGACAGAATATAGAGTACAAAAATATAGAATGGACAGAATAAAGACTACAAAAATATCGAATTTGAGGTAATTATTTTTATGGTATTTAATTTTTGCGTAATATAATTCTTTAGTGGGTTGTGAGTTTATAGGGGAATAGGGTGGGAAGCAATTCAATTATAATTAATTAAATATGTTAATTTATTTATTGGTATTTATTTTGAATTAATTGTTAATTAATTATTCATTGGTAATTAATTAAAATATAATTGGAAATTATTTTTTATTAATTGATTAATTGATAATTATGTTAATTTTAGTAATTTATTTTCTGTAGCGGGTTGTGGGTTTATAGGGGAATAGGGTGGGAAGTAATTTAATTATAATTAATTAAATATGTTAATTTATTTATTGCTATTTATTTTGAATTAATTATTACTTAATTATTAATTGGTAATTAATTAAAATATAATTGGTAATTAATTAAAATGAATGCATTAATTGATAATTATGTTAATTTTATTAATTTAGTTTATGTAGTGGGTTGTGGGTTTATAGGGGAATAGGGTGGGGAGTAATTTAATTGTAAGTAATTCTATTTTTTTTATTTTATCAAATTTTTAATTATTTTCTAATTGTTAATTAATTTATAGTTAATTGGTAAATAGTTTGTATTAGTAGGTAATTATTTTTCTTAATTAATTTTTTATTGCACTTTTAATTGATTAATTAATATATTATATAAAAGTGTTAAGTATTTTAATTAATTTGTAATTTGTATTATTATTAATTTTATTTTTATTTATATATGAAGTATTTACTTTCCCTACTGTTGCACTCACTGGAGTGGGAATATTAATTTTTACCCTCCTGCTATCCAATGCTTTCTCTACTGTTACACTCTTTGGAGTGGGAATATTAATGTTTACCCTCCTGCTATCCAATGCTTTCCCTACTGTTGCACTCACTGAAGTGGGAATAGTAATTTTTACCCCTACGCTATCCAACGCTTTCCCTACTGTTGCACTCACTGGAGTGGTAATAGTAAATCTTACCCTTTCCGCTATCCTACGGTAAAAATATTGTAATTTTTTTATTAATATTACGTATATATATATATATATATATATATATATATATATATATATATATATATATATATATATATATGTATTAACAAATCAATTTGTATGTTTTTTTTACTTACATTAAATATTTAATAATTTTAAGGTTATTTAAGTATTTTAAGTTCATTATATTTATTATTTCATTAATTTTTAATTAATATAAAACATTAAAAGACAATTCGATATTTTGACTAACTATATTTTTTACATATATATTTTTGATTTGATATTTTTGTACTTACCTGTTTGGAGATAGGAGGTCGATATTTTGGCATTCTATATTTTTACCTCAATATTTTGGTAGGTCGATATTTTGGCATTCTATATTATGTCAGTGATCTGGTCAGTGAATATGATGAATTCCCTTCCTTCCAGGTAATATCTCAGAGTTTCAATAGCCCATTTAATGGCCAGGGCTTCTTTTTCTATAACCGTGTAGGAATATGCTACTTACCAGTATGCATCTGTTCTTGGCATACAGGGCTGCAGAGTGGTACATTTATGAATAGATCGCCATCTGGTGTTGGGCTCGGATGATTGCACTTGTTTTTCTCTTGGAGAAGTCTTTTGTCGTTACGAGACCGATGACTCCTCCCTTGGGTGCTAGTGCGCATGGGCATCGGCTCCATCCTTAGATTGTTTTGCCATAGTAGGGTTAGATGGAGTAGTATGATAGAATACAGAAAGACATGCCCATGTAAGTGTATCTAGATAAGATAGTGTTGGAACAGACACAGGTTCCCGGGGAGGCAGGGAGGGCATGTACTGCTCTGCAGCCCTCTATGCCAAGAACAGATGCATACTGGAAAGTAGCATATTCCGTCCGAGGCATATGGGCTGCAGATGGTACATTTATGAATAGACTATACAGCAGTTACCTCCCTAGCGGTGGTCACCAGTGTCTGTTGCAACAGTTTGAAATAAAGTTTTTAGTACAGCCTGGCCCACTCTAGCCTGTTGTGTTGCCTGCACATCAACACAGTAGTGTTTTGTGAAGGTATGCGGTGTAACCCAAGTTGCTGCTTTGCATATGTCATCTAGGGGAATGTTTCCTAAGAATGCCATAGATGCCCCTAGTTTACGTGTAGAATGAGCTCTAGGAGGAACAGTTAATGTCCTCTTTGCTTTTATGTAACATATTTGTATACATTTTACAATCCACCTGGCAATGCCTGCTTTAGAGATAGGATTGCCCTTATGTGTTGGGGAAAACGCTACAAATAGTTGTTTGGATTTTCTGAAAGTTTGTGTTCTTTCTATGTAATACAATATTGCCCTTTTGACATCTAAAGTATGTAGGGCCCTTTCTGCTACCGTCTGTGGTTTTGCAAAGAAGACTGGTAGTTCCACTGGTTGATTGATGTGGAATGCTGAAATTACTTTAGGCAAGAATTTTGGGTTTGTTCTAAGAACCACTTTATTCTGGGGTAACTGTAGGAATGGTTCTTGTATTGTGAATGCCTGTAATTCACTCACTCTTCTGAGGGAAGTAATGGCTATAAGAAAGGCCACCTTCCATGTGAGGAATTGTATTTCACACCTATGCATAGGTTCGAAAGGTGGTCCCATTAGTCTGGTGAGTACTATGTTGAGATTGCAGACCGGGGAAGGCGGTAGTCTTGGTGGAATGACTCTTTTGAGGCCTTCCATGAAGGCTTTTATTGCTGGCACTCTAAACAGGGATAGATGCTGCCTGTTTTGCAGGTACGCTGCTATAGCTGCAAGATGTACTCTAATGGAGGTGTAAGCAAGGTTACATTGCTGTAAGTGTAGTAAGTATCAAACAATATCTTTTGTGGATGCGTCCAGAGGGTTGATGTTGTTACTGTTACAGTATACAGCAAACCTTTTCCACTTTGCTGCATAGCATGCTCTGGTGGTAGGACGTCTTGCTTGCTTAATGCTTTCCATACAGTTTGGAGGTAAATTTAAGTATCCAAATTCTATGACCTCAGGAGCCAGATCGCTAGGTTCAATTGTTTGGGATCTGGGTGCATTATTTCTCCATGGTTCTGTGTAAGGTGCATGGGTAATATTCTTAACTTTTGATGTGGCACCTGTTGTAGTATCGGGTTCCCAAGGCCTACATGTTCCGAAGATAACCCACTTACATTGAAAGAACTGTTGGCACGGAAACTGAAAAGTACAAAGAACAAGTTTATTAAGACCCCATGGGGTGGTGGTACATTCCTACAGCACCCTTCGGTAATGCAAGAAGTATCACACCGAACATCGGTGTGACCCGTTCTTTTATACAATATGCAGGTAATAAAAAGATAGGCGGTACAAAGTTACAGAGCAGTATGTACATATATGGTCATTTTTTGGAACACAGCCAGCTCATTGGAGGGGTTACAACCCCGCTGGTCAGTTTGGCGGCACATTCCTGAGGGGTGACTGGTCAGTTGGGACTGCGCATGTACAGGCTTGACCGTTACTAAAAATAGCCTGTTGCTGGGCAAACTCGAGTGGTCAGTGGTACGGACAACGGACTAAAGGGCACGCTGGCCACGAGGCCGCTCATGATCTAAGATGGCCGCCGTAACAAACAAGATGGCGTTTCCAAGTATAGCCAAGTTAAGCGGGAAAACGTGTAGCACAGCTAAGCGCTAACTCGGCCATTGTTAAATTACGACAGACGACCCTTTTAGCGTTTAGCTGAAGCTACCTCATAGTGAACATAGTCAGGGTGTTCATCTTCTATATCAATTAGCATTATTTGGGCTACTTCTTTATGAAGCATCATTTTGTTGTGAGCAAGAGCTCGTCTTGATGGTATGCAAGCAGATAAGCACATGGAACATAAAGCTGGACCACATTGTATACACAAACATACAAAAAACAATATCCCAACAATGATACATAGAATCGTTAGCAGTTTCCAACCCCAAGTGGTAAGCATCGACCAGAACCACCCTGAAAGAGTCCAAGTTCCATTATCCGGGTGTATTTCGGCAGCTATCTTGTGCAATTTCGAAATAGCATCATAAACAGATGGCGAATTATCAGGTACATATACACAGCAGCTACATCCGATGATTCTACATGCCCCCCCACGGTCAGCTAGAACCACATCTAGAACCATTCTGTTCTGGAGCGTGACAATCCTAGAGATCTGGAGTTCTTCAGTAATATTACCTAGTGCAATAGCAGTATCATTAGCTACAGCCTCAACAACACGGGTCAGTCGTCGTATTTTCCGGCTATTCAGTGCAGCCCCCACAAAGGAAAACAGTCCCAAATTGAAGTCCACATATTGTTGTAAAGCAGTATCGGTCTGATCGATGTCATCCAAAACAACAGACCGTCTAACACGATTCAACACGAAATCGTGGTAAAGGACATAATCATTATGATACATTGGTGGGGCAATGAATACAGGGGGCAATACAAACGATACATAACATGTGCCTAACCATCCTAGTGGGAGCTGATGATAACCCTTCGATCCACAAATGAAGTAAGTATTGCGAGATGCTACAAACGATATGCCATTCGGACTGTCAAATGTAAGTGTAGTGTTACATTCACTTTTCCCCACCGGAATTGTACCTTTATTGCGTATGCACAAATCAGCTTTAGTAGCAATAACATTAATAGCATGCGAACTGGATACATTGATATTCCTTTGATTGCTGTAAACACGTGGGGCAGACGCATTATCGGGGCGGTACTCCTCCCACTCAAATCGAGTACCCTCGGCCCGTGGATACCCATCCCGGTCATGATAGCAAATTTTATTCAAACGGAAAAGCACCCCCCCTTTTGTTGGCCATCGTAAGGTGAAGAGAAGAGTGTACCAGGCGTTACGGGAGTGGAATGAGTGGAGTGCCCCCTTTCTTCTGATGCCCAGGCAACATCCCACACACCCAACAATTAGACGTATTTGTCGTGTTATGCGTATGATGCAGAATCTGAATAAAGCTATTGTTCAAATAAGTCTGTCGGTGCCGTTCTTCATGGTAGGGCAAGGTGAAGTGAAAATGTTTAGATGGAGCCGGGGTAGTCGGCAGCAAATGTTCACGTGCAGGCACCACGAGTTCAACTACCCAGGCTATCACTGCTATTACCACAATTGTCAAGACGAAAAGGATGGCACCAAGTATTCTTTTGTCTCGTGATGCTGAGGACGCCATAGTTCAAAAAGTTCTTAATGCCTCAGATAGTTCAAAAATTTCACAAAGTCTCAAATGTACATGTGTATATACCTAAAAAAGAAAAATACGGTGCTGAGCTCCGAGGTAGCCGTTGTTTTCTTCTCCGGGGTCAAGACGGGTGTCGCTACTCTTGGCAAAACTGATCCCCCCCCCTTGAGATTCCCGGTTTCCGTTTCACAAACCCCAGAGCGGTAACCAACCAGTCTCGAAAAACCAAAAATTCTTCTTTATCGTGGCCGCAGATTATAGCGCTCTCGTCCAGAAACAGTATGGTCCGGGAAGGCTCCCTCAACTTCGACCGATGTCACAGCTGGGCTCTTTTCTTTATCCAGAATCTCCTTGTAGTCGGTCAATACCGCAGGATTCACCAGGTCCGGAGAAACACGACGGCAGTGAGTTGAGTGCACCCACCGCTTTCTGTTGGTCACTCGTACAGCTGTTCGAGTGGCCAGGAGGACCTGCTCGGGGCCACGCCACCTCGGTTCCAAGCTATTCGCCCTCTCAAACGACTTGATCATGACAAAGTCTCCAGGACGGAAATTGTGAGCCTCTCCAGTAGAGTTGTCAGGGAGCGCTTCTCGAACCTGTTGATGAATAGAAAGTAAATCATTTGTTAATCGTGCCAAATAGTCATTCATCATTATACAAGGCACATCATGTATCAATCGCGGCTTAGGCACTCCCCAGGTGTTCATCGGCCTTCCAAACACCACTTCATATGGTGTGAGGCCAGTTCGAGAGTGGGGTACTGATCTGAGAGAGAGTAATGCTAGCGGTAAGGCATCCGGCCACTTCAATGACGTGGACGCCACAATCTTAGCCAATTTTAGTTTCAACGTGGCATTGTACCGCTCAACAAGACCCGCTGACTGAGGATGAAACACAGCGTGAAACTTCTGCTGGATTCCTAACCCTTTCAGCACATACTCCACAATTTTCCCAACAAAATGAGGCCCATTGTCGCTCCACAAAAATTTGCAAACTCCAAATCGAGGGAAGTACTCCTTGAGCAACACCTTAGCTGTTGTCAAAGCTGTATTGTCTTTCGTGGGGAAAGCCTCAACCCATTTGCTAAAGGCGCATACCACCACTAAGACATACTTCAGGTTGTTGCAACGCTCAAGCTGGATATAATCCATTTGGAGTACCTCAAATGGTGCAGAAGGTGGAACGAACCCTCCTTTCGGAGTATGGGTCCCTTTCGCAGGATTGTGCTGTAAACATATCAAACAGGTCTGCACTACTCTCTTGGCAGTATTGGCGATCTCGGGATGCTCCCAAACTCGTGATAACAACCGAGTGATCGCCAGAGATCCCACATGTGCTAGTCCATGAGTCATCTGAACCATTGCTTGCAAATAAGCTGCAGGCAATTTCCATTTCTCCATGTCTTTGCTTCTCCAACAACCCTCATCATCTAGCACCCCATCTGCTGCCCATGCCGCAAGTTCTGCTTCAGTCGCTGATTTCTGGATGTCTAGTATCTCTGCTCTAGCATCATACCATCGCTCAGCTTGTGATTTTGTTACGTACATAGGGGAGTCAGTTCGGGACATAGCTGTTTGTCTCGCTATGCTATCTGCAAAGGCATTTCCTTGGCCCACTTTATCTGTGATCTTTTTATGGGCGCTGCACTTAATGATCGCTACTTTCTTCGGACAAAGCAAAGCGTTTAAGAGATCACGCACCAATTCTCCGTGCATAATGTGTACTCCATGAGAAGTTAAAAACCCACGTTCTTTCCAGAGTAGCCCGAAGTCATGTGCTACTCCGAAGGCGTACCGGCTGTCTGTGTAGATGTTCACACATAGGCCAGCACTCAATTCGCAGGCTCTCGTCAGGGCTATCAGCTCTGCTGCCTGAGCTGATTTTTGTGGTATTCGTGCTGTTTCTACCACTGTCTTAAGTGTCGTGATCGCATATGCTGCGGAAGTCGTACCATCTGGCAGCCTCAAACACGATCCATCAACCCACAGTTCCCCATCCACATCTGGAAATGGCATATCCTGTAAGTCGACACGACCCTTTGTCTGTTCCTCAGTCAGGAAAACACAATCATGATGTTTTTCTTCCTGACCCTCCTCGACCGGATAGGGCAATAAAGTGGCAGGGCTCAGGGTAGCACATCTTTTTAGTGTGATATGTGGCGCCAAAAGTGTAAGCTCATATCCTGTCAAACGTGCACTCGTGAGATACTGGGTTTTCGTCTGATTCAACAGGGCATCGACTGCATGGGGAACTAACACCAACAATTTGTGCGATAAAACTATTCCCTCACTCTGTCGTATAGCTACTGCTGTTGCTGCAACTGCTCGGAAACACCCAGGTAACCCTCGTGCTACAGGATCAAGAAGGGCTGAGAAATATGCACATGGCCTCTGCTTATCCCCGTGTACTTGCACTAACACTGATAATGCGCACCCATCTTTCTCGTGCACGTACAATGTAAAAATCTTTGAATAGTCTGGTGTACCTAACACGGGTGCAGAGCAAAGAGCCTGTCTCAATTGTTCAAAAGCATTCTGACATTCATCTGTCCATTCAAGGGGCATTGGTGTCGTTTTAGACAGTAACGCTAACAAAGGTTTGATAATATGCGAAAACCCCATGATCCACTGTCTGCAGAAGGACGTCAAACCTATGAAAGCACGTACATCTCTCTGAGTGCGGGGGACTGGTGTATCTAGAATCGCCTGAATTCGATCTGATGTTAATGCACGCCCCTCCTTAGACAAAAGATGACAGAGGTAGGTCACCTTGGGTCTACAGTATTGCAACTTTTTCTTAGACACTTTGTGGTTATTCTGGGCTAAAAAGGACAATAGGGCAAGTGTACTTTCCTCACATTGTACATAAGAATCCGCAGCCAACAAAATATCATCCACATACTGGATAAGGGCTACTCCATGTTGCAATTCAAAAGAATCAAGCTGTCGTTTTAAAGCCTGGCTATAAATGCTAGGACTTTCTGTGTAACCTTGGGGAACACGACAAAATCTATACGACTTATTATTTAACGTGAAACCAAATAAATATCTGCTATCAGGATGGATGGGAATGGAAAAGAACGCATTTTTCAAGTCAATAACACTAAAGGTCGTTGCCGTTGGTGGCACCAGTGTAAGCAAGGTCGTGATGTCAGACACCACCGGGTATTGGGGAATGACAATTTTATTAATTTCCCTTAAATCAATAATAAATCGATAGACTTTGTCGTCAGTATCTTTCTTAAGGATCGGGAGAATAGGGCTATTGCAAACATTATAGGGGACTTCCTCCACTACCCCTGCAATGATCAAATCTTGAACAATGTGTATAAGAGCAATTTCACCTTCTTTAGAGATCTTATATTGCGGAACACGTGGCAAAGAGGCCCCCTCTTTGACAGTAATCCGAATAGGTGGGATAAGCATCTGTCCCACATCCGTATCCGAGTTTGCCCATAACGTGTGAGGGAGAGAGGCTAACGCTTCAATGTCTTTAATCGTGAAAAATCTATGCGGATCTGGGTAGTTGTCATTTAAAATAACCCGCACCCCTTCGGGAGCACAGCGTATCGTTGCTCGAAAATATTTAAGCAAATCAATGCCCAGAATATTATCCGGGGTATAAGGTGACAACAAAAATTGGCCAAAGCTGAAAAATTTATCGAGACAAAGGGCAAGAGGCTTTGATAATGGGCTAGGAGTGGGTGTGCCATCGAACCCTACACATGTTATCATATCGCCAGACAGGGGAGCCCTCTGAACCAAGTTTTTAGACAAAGCGCTACGGGTAGCTCCTGTGTCGACTAGAAACTGATCAGTAGAACCCAAGATGCCCGCTGATACATATGGACCACTCTGATCTACTGGCACTTCAACTGATTCCGTACCCCATCCTACGCAATCCTATGCATGCACATAATCCTGATGTTCCACATTCTCGCCCTCTGATATCTGATACTGATTCCGTCTATCAAAGGTATTGCGTTCATCCTGGCCACGGCCCCTCTCTTCAAACCTGCTACGATCACCTCCACTACCTCTCGCTCCCGAGTAACTTCCCCTCGACCTTCCACCTCCTCTACCACGCTGACTGCGCTGCTCACGAAGTACCGGACAATCATCAGCCCAATGTCCAAACTCCTTACAGTAAGCCCATTGATCCTCCGCTATATCCGTACGCCCGTACGACGCATTGCCCCCTCCTCGTCTTCCTCTATCATTCCCACTAGATTGCGTTCCGCGAACCTGTGCCAACATCACCTTCGTTTTCAACTCCTTCGCTTTCTTATCAACACTTTCTTTAGCCTCCAATTCCTGCCGCTCATAATACTGAGCCATAGTTAACAAAGACGCAGGGGTCGCCGTGGCCCAGGAACTTTCACTCGACTTCAACCTTTTCGCAATCTCCGGCAGGAGATTAGCCACATACTTATCAACAAACAAATGCCTACCCGTATCGTCTGTTAACGATTGACCACTGTAATCATGAAATGCCTCTTCGAAGCGTGTAAAGAAATCTGAAACCGTTTCATCTAACTTTTGTTTGCACGAGGCTAACATGGTCCAATCAATCTTCTTAGATGGGACGAGCGTTTTTAATTTAACCAAAATAGCCGCCGGGAGGTCTAAAATCAACTGACATGGCTTACATGCCGGTTCCCTATCCAAATCAGCTGCATTTATTTCCTTCCATGTTCCCCCAAGTATTGTTTCATCATTATTCTTACGAATTAGTCTCCACATGTCAGGCGGAAGAATTAACCCAAAAAACAAATCTATATCGACCAAAGTCATGACACAGGACGAAATAGCCCCTTCGACCCCTTCATAAAACGCTGCCGGGTTTTTACGAAGATCAGGTAAAGAATTTTTTAACGCCATAACATCCGCTCTATTCCAAGGCATATACACCCAATTATATACAAAATATCCCTTTGCATCCTTTGACAATTTATCATCATCTGTACCTTCCCCTTTAGGCGGAACATACAAAGGTGCGGCTTCACGCATAGGCATAACATGCATTGTAGAACTCTTATCTGAACCCCGGAGAGAACACTCCTTAGATTGCCCAGTAGACTCCTGCCCGGACTCCTTATTCTTTTTCCGCTCGTCTCGCAATCTGGACGTCTCATCCCGCAGCTGCATCAGTTGCTTGAAAAACGTATCAACATCTGCAAGAACAAATAAACCTTTACCTATATTCTCATGATGAACCGCTACAGCCTTAGGTTCTAACGTGTCCGAATATTTACGAAATGCGGTAACGACTTCATCTGCTAAAGTGGACAAAAAACACATCAATTCCAGTTCTGACCATTTACCCCTCTCTGCAAGAACTTCAGCCACAGTCACAAAATTTGTATTCAATTTACGGGCCCAACTACGCAAATCCGCAGATCTTTCTGCAGGTAACCTGACACTCGACTTGCTCCCTTTTCCCGACTTATCCTGTTCGTCGTCATCCGAGTCCGCAGTCGGAGCCGTGGGTGGAACATACGGTGGCGGTGATCGATCTAGTAACGAAAAATCATCAATTTCATTATTAAGGACAGGATAAAGCGGTCGAC
The DNA here is from genome assembly GCF_964263255.1 of Lissotriton vulgaris. NCBI lineage: Eukaryota > Metazoa > Chordata > Amphibia > Caudata > Salamandridae > Lissotriton > Lissotriton vulgaris. The sequence continues at coordinate 74,424 of NW_028245402.1, forward strand.
GAATAGGGAATTGACCAGTTGTTTGCAATTTACGTTCCCGTTCTTCCCTCTCTATCTTCTCCTGTGCCTCCTTTTCCTCAAGCTGTAAAGCCTTATCCCGAGCAGCCTTGCGCTGCTCTTTGTCCGCCAAGGCAACCTCACGCTTCATACGCTCACGCACCGCTTTCTCCCACATTCGTACACAATCAAACATGTTTTGTCTAGACCTTCGTTGAAACAAACATTGCTCGACAAACTGAACCTTTCGTAAGTCGAACGACCCATGTAGAGGCCATTGTAACTCGGGATCTGTTCTAGTATACTTATGCCATAATTTACTGTACATTATAGGGGGAAGGCCAAATTTGATATACATCTCCCGATTTGGAGTTCCTTCTGGGGGAGCCGGCTGTGATTCCGCTAACCTAATTGAGGTACCATTTCCAAGACAGCACATCCCTCGGAGTGTGCTGAAAACAGGCATGTTCAAAAAGTATCACGGAAGCGTGATACTATATAACTGGCACTTACAGTACTTCACACAAATGTGCCGCTCAGAGGAAAAAACAAAATTAGAGAAACATCTCTACATGCCTGCCTATGTGAAGTGCACTACACATATAGATTCACAGTCCACAAATTCACAAATTCACAAATGTTAGCTAACTCAAATCAAAATCATAGATCATAGAACTTCGGCAAGCGTCCGAGGACTACCTTACCGATCAGAAATCATAGAACTTCAGTAAGCGTCCGCAGACTACCTTACCGATCACAAATCTTACCCAAATCTCAAAGGTCCAGATTCCAACTGCCAAGGTCTTTTAATCGAATCAGCCAAACGGCACTTTATCCAGCAACGCAGACGATCAAGAACTCAGTCGGAGACCGGCGCCACCTGGAAGGTCAGATCAGAAGGAAAGGAAGAAACACCGCGGGTGCCAAGACTCGGGTCACTCGGTGGCAGCGTACGCGTCCATGGCGAGTTTCCAAACCTTCGTCACGACCTCTCCTTCGGGCATCCGAGTCGCCGATGAGTCCCTTCGTGGTCGCCAATTTGTAGTATCGGGTTCCCAAGGCCTACATGTTCCGAAGATAACCCACTTACATTGAAAGAACTGTTGGCACGGAAACTGAAAAGTACAAATAACAAGTTTATTAAGACCCCATGGGGTGGTGGTACATTCCTACAGCACCCTTCGGTAATGCAAGAAGTATCACACCGAACATCGGTGTGACCCGTTCTTTTATACAATATGCAGGTAATAAAAAGATAGGCGGTACAAAGTTACAGAGCAGTATGTACATATATGGTCATTTTTTGGAACACAGCCAGCTCATTGGAGGGGTTACAACCCCGCTGGTCAGTTTGGCGGCACATTCCTGAGGGGTGACTGGTCAGTTGGGACTGCGCATGTACAGGCTTGACCGTTACTAAAAATAGCCTGTTGCTGGGCAAACTCGAGTGGTCAGTGATACGGACAACGGACTAAAGGGCACGCTGGCCACGAGGCCGCTCATGATCTAAGATGGCCGCCGTAACAAACAAGATGGCGTTTCCAAGTATACTGTTGATCTTACATGGAGACAATATTATGTCATCTCAGGTTTGATAGCCATCATCCCCGTTCCCTGAGGGAGAACCTCCCATTTGGTCAGTTCCTTAGGGTCCGGAGGAACTGTTCCGACACGGCTGATTTCCGCACAAAAGCTCGCGATCTCTCTAGTAAACTGAGAGCGCGACAATACCCTAAAGCATTGGTACGCAGAAGCCTTAAGCGTGCCGCTAACAACCATCGTGAGGCTCTATTGGAACCTCCTGTAGTAAAACCACCCACCAATCGCATGGTATGTGTCACTACATTCAGCACCTCCTCATCCACCATCCAAAAAATCATCAAACACAGATGGCGGATTCTCAACAGCTCAGGAGAACATATCCCTGTACCCATGTTTTCTTTCAAGAGAGGAGCAAACCTAAGAGATGCTCTTGTACATACACGACCTCGGGACATTCCAGCTGAATCCACTTCCAATCTGTGGAATCTCCCTCCAGTACGGGGACATCATCCCTGCGGAAATTGCTCAGTTTGCGCCCAAACTAAGAAAACCCTCGAGGTTGACATTGGCACCGACCGGCCCTGGATACTCAAGCACCACACGAACTGCAACAGTGACAAAGTCATTTACCAAATCACTTGTCCGTGTGGCCTTAAGTATATAGGCATGACGACAAGGAAAATCAAGGTGCGCATCCAAGAGCATAAAAGTACAATAAGACGCAGCAAACAGGCCACCCGCCTTACAACACATTTTGTTGAGCGCAAACATCATCCGGATGAACTCATGTGGTTAATTATAGAACAACCCCACATACCCAGCCACATTACTGACATTTCTTTGTTCCTCCTCAGGAAAGAGCAAAAGTGGGTTTTCAGACTCCGCACTGATAGCGAAGGCCTGAATGATGACATCCCTTGGCTTCAACTTTAAGCACATTGGCGTAGACCATGGAGTTCCACAATTTTTGTGCACAGATTGCTTGTAGATACTCCGCCCATGAACAAAGGGTGATGTCCTCGTTTTGGACACAGCAGCATCACTATGACAAGTACTCTTGACCCACTAGGATTGTCACTTACATACTATACTCCCTAGGGGCAAGCAATACAGATATGATCATGAGTCAGTGGTCCCCTGCCTTCCTTCAGCCTGTATGAGGTTTGTCATTCAAATCCTTGACATCTGTCCCTGTATTCACGGGACCTGTTTCGCCACATACACATGTTTGACACTACTTCCGATACATCGCTCCGATGCAGATGCCAATGCGCATCTCCACACTACACCACAGGCGGTGTTTACTTTTTTGACACATTATCATTGGCTGATTCACTCAACCAATGTCTTTCTTTTGAGTACCGTTCCCCTTTATTGTCCGCTACACGGCGTGTTTGGCTCTGGTTACTTTTACAGCATACTCCGCGCGGAACGCTTTTTCCGCGCGTTTTCCTCTCTAACTAGCTGACATCGCCTCCGATTGGCCCACGCCAGCCAGCCAATGGTAAGCATTTGACAGAGAGTTTTCTCTCAGGTCCGCTACTCCACTCGAGCCAGCTGAAAAGCGTTAGTCTGGCGCTTTTTGTCCACACCGCTGATACTGCTTACGATTGGCTTAAACACCCCTACCAATAGCAGGGTTGTAGAGGGGAGTCTTCTCCCAGGTCCGCAGCTTCGCCCTAAATACACTCACGTTACGTGAGTTGGTTACCTCCCCCTCGGCTCAGTACACAGTCCCGAGGTAACGACGGAGAGGTAAGGTTTGTTGTGGCTCGGCCTTTGTAGACTCTTTGGGTTTCAGCTAACCTAGCGCTTTTCTGGGCATGTATCTAGCGCTTACATCCCGATTTTTGCAATGGTTTTTTCTAAACAACCCGTTTGGTTAACAATAAACCCTTCTGTTTAGATAAGGTATTAAACCTCTCTCTGAGCTGTTGGTTACGGGTCTCTCTAAAAAAATCTGGTTCTATTTATCCGCCAGCATGGTTTTGCTCTTTGGACCAAGTTTTTCAAGTATAGTCAACTTCTTTTTCATGCACTTCTTTACAGTGCGTGGCCTCCTTCCTACCTGAGCAGTCGCCAGGCGAGGTGAGGTTTTCTCTCCCTGCATTTAGGGTGAGTGCTGAACACATAAACCTTCTTTCAGCTCAATCAAGATATGTGTATTGCATTATGTATATATCTTAACATGATGTTTTGTGTTTTTTGTTTCCCACACTATATATACAGGAGAAGATACACCTTTTTCCTTTGAACCTACTGGACATTGGGTGATTATTCACGATAAGTATGTGTTGCGGTAGCTCATTATGGTCCTGAAGAAAGCCGTTAAAGGCTGAAACATGTCGACCTAGTAACACTCAAGCTAGATAGCAAATCATTTTTTCATGCTATCAGCACACTGCTTTTAATCATGCCAATTTGATGGTCAAACCCAATAAAGTTACCTTATGTCATCAAATTAGGCATTTTTAAATATCAGGAGCACTTTTCCTTTATTTTCTGCACTGCAACTTTCTTTCTGTCTGGCCTGTCTGCTCACATCCTGTCCTCTGTGGGTTGGATGCTTCGACCCCAAGGGTCCATGATCAGGCAACCTTAGACTTCGGCTGAGGATGAGCCTAAAGGACACCTTGTTTCCCACTACCCAGATGACGAAACTCCGCTTTTGAGTGGGCTGATGGGGACTTTTTCCAATCTTAGAGATTTCGCATCTTCTCCTTCTCTATCTTCTTTCTGAGATGACATAATATTGTCTCCATGTAAGATCAACAGTGTGGTCTGCTTGTAAACCCCTTTTTGGACACCTCTTGGGTCCTTTTTCTTACACAGACTGTAGGTACCTCCTTGGTTGTTTCGCTATATAAGTTGGGGGACTAGGTACCTACTGGGTCTATAAACTTTTTCCCCTCGGACCCTCCAAACACTCAGTATATTATTGGTTTCCAAGTATAGCCAAGTTAAGCGGGAAAACGTGTAGCACAGCTAAGCGCTAACTCGGCCATTGTTAAATTACGACACTGTGAGAGTTGCAGGAGCGTGGTAAACCACGGCTGTCGTGCCCACGTGGGTGCTACTAGTATCATGGTCACTGAATGTTGTAGCAGTTTTCGAACCACTAATGGAATTAGTGGGAGAGGGGGAAAAGCGTATGCAAATTTGTTGGACCAATTTATCCATAACGCATTGCCCTGCGACAGGTGGTGTGGGTACCTGGATGCGAAGCTTTGGCATTTTGCGTTCTGATGAGTGGCAAAGAGATCTATCTCTGGTTGTCCCAATCTTTGGAAGAATGGCTGCAGTATTTGGTCGTGCAGTTCCCATTCGTGTATTTGTTCTGATTCTCTGCTTAAGATGTCTGCTATCTGATTTTGAACTCCTGGTAGGTGTTCGGCAAACAGATAAATGTTTTGAGGAATGGCCCATCTCCAAAACTCCTGCGCTAGTCTGGATAGTTGGAGAGAGTGTGCCCCCCCCAGTTTCTGAATATAATAAATTGCTGTCATGTTGTCTGTTCTGATCAGGACTGCTTTGTTGAGAATCTGCATTTGAAAAGCTTTTAATGCTAGAAAGACTGCTAGTAGTTCTAGATGATTGATGTGCAGTCTTTTTTGCTGTACACTCCATCTCCCCTGTACTGTGTATCTCTCCATATGCGCTCCCCATCCGGTGAGCGATGCATCCGCTGTTAGTATCACTTGTGGAATTGGTTCTAGGAACGACTGCCCCTTGGAAATGTTTGTTGTGTTCCACCACTTCAGAGAGCGATGTGTGCGGTCGTCTACCAACACCAGATCTGTAATCTGACCTTGAGCCTGATTCCACTGTGTTGCTAGACATTCTTGCAGCGGACGCATTTGTAGCCTGGCATATGGTATTAGCAGTATGCAAGAGGACATCAGCCCTAATAGCTGCATGAACACTCGAGCTGTTAGTGAGTGTTGTGGTTGAAATCTTTGGATCAACGTGATCATTGTTTGAATCCTGACTGGATTCGGGTATACTTTGGCTCTTTCTGTGTCTATAGTAGCCCCTAGATATTGTTGAACTTTGTTTGGTTGCAGGTGGGATTTTGTGTAGTTCACCGTAAACTCTAGCTGGTGCAGCAACTGAATGGTTTTTTGTGTGTTTTGAAGACATTCTTTTTGTGATTTGGCCTTTATTAGCCAGTCGTCCAAGTAAGGTAAGACATGTATTTGTTGTCTTCTTAGGTGAGCTGCAACCACTGCTAGGCATTTTGTAAACACCCTTGGTGCTGTTGTGACCCCAAACGGAAGGACTTTGAACTGATGATGTTGTCCTTCTACAACAAACCTGTGGTATTTCCTGTGGGCTTTGTGAATTGGGATGTGAAAGTAAGCGTCTTTTAGATCCGGTGTAGAAAGAAAGTCCCCTTTCTTCAGTAAAGGAAGTACTTGTTGGAGCGTGACCATGTGGAAATGTTCCAAGTTTATGTATGCAGTGAGAGGTCTGAGGTCTAGTATTGGCCTTAGAGACCCGTCTTTTTGGGGGATTAGGAAGTATAGAGAGTATACACCTGTCCCTTGCTGATGTTTTGGAACCTTCTCTATGGCATGCTTTTGTAGCAGTGATAGTACTTCCTGCTTTAACAATGTCAGATGATCTTGACTCATTGGACGCTGTTTGGAGGGGATGTTTGGTGGGGTAGCTGTGAGTTCTAGGCAATAACCATGTTGGATAATTTGTCTCACCCACCGGTCTGATGTGATGTTTTCCCAGACAGGTAGGAACTGTGATAGACGTCCCCCGACCGGTGTTATATGGTCTGGGGGAGCTGTATGAAGTCACTGTTTTGGGGTTAGGGAGTTGCGGTTGTTGTTATTTCTGCGACCTCTACCCTTGTTGTTGTTACCTCTGTAACTGCCTCTTGAATTCCCTCTGGGTGATGTAGGTGTAAAAGAGGTAGATTGCTGGCTTGTGCCTGTATTCCTTGACCCCCCTCTATAGGTGGACCTACGAAAGGAACCCCTTTGAGTTGGCTGTTGCAATGCTCTCATTGATTTAGCCATTTCTGTGTCTTTTTTCATCTTTTCTAAAGTCTCATCTGTACCTGAGCCGAAAAGTGTTTTCTCATCAAAAGGCTGGTTCAATAAGGATGTTTGTACCTCTTGTTTGAACCCTGAGACTCTGAGCCATGCATGTCTTCTTAACATGATACTGGTGTTCATGGATCTTGCTGCAGTGTCTGCTGCATCTAAGGCACACTTAATTGAAGTGTTAGTTATTATCTTCCCTTCTTGTATGAGCTGATCTGCCCTTTTTTGATGTTCCTTAGGGAGATGTGTAATGAGTTTTTCCAACTCATCATAATGAGCTCTATCAACACGTGCAAGTAGCGCTTGTGTATTAGCTATGTGCCAGCTGTTTGCCGCTTGGGATGCTACTCTTTTGCCAGAGGCATCTATTAACTTGGACTCTTTGTCAGGAGGAGGAGCTTCTCCTGTAGTTAATGAGTTTGCTCTCTTACGAGCGTTTGTGACTACTAGCGAGTCCAGAGGTATTTGTCCTTTGATAAATATTGGGTCCTTTGGGGCTGCTTATATTTTTTATCAATTCTTGGGTTTAATACCCTAGCCCTCACAGGGTCTTTGAATATGTCTGATGTGTGATTGAGGAGACCCTTAAGCATTGGTAGTGTTCCTGATGTTCTTTGTGCAGCAGGTAGTGTTTCTAAAAGGAAATCCTCTATTTGAGGTTCCGTATGTAAGTCTACCTTTGGTATTTTGCTGCCCTATTAATTAACTGTGCAAAACCTGTATTATCATCAGGTGGTGAAGGTTTTGAGGGATACAGTTCGGGGTCATTATCATTATCTGACCCTGCGTTATAATCTTCCCATGGGTCTGCGTCATCTGGGGCAGTGTCGTCATCCCTAGGAAGTTCTCCCTTCCCTGTGTCACTTTCTACATGTTTGAGGTGTAGATGGTCGTGGTGTAGAAGGTGGAGGAATAGCTGGCAGAGTGTGAGGAAGAACAGAAGAGGGTTTGTATTTAGGTTGAGGAGAAAGGGGAGGAGTTGTATTTGTCCCCATTGTTCTCTTTTTAGGAGGAGGAGCTTTGTCGTCCAACTGTTCATTCTTCCTCTTTTTAGGTAGTTTTGTCACCACCTTGCCAGTTTGTGGATCGATAAACAAAGTCTTTTGTTTTGGATCTGTCTGATGCTCCTGTGTCGGTACCGAAGTTTTTGGTTCCGAAAGGTGCCTTTGCTTCTGACCGTCAGTGTTTTGTGTTTTCGGCACCGAGAGTTTGCTCGAATCCGATTTTTTCGGTGTCGAGTAAGTCTTCAACGTCGAAGCATGTTTCGGTTTCGACATGGAATGTTTCGACTGCGAGCCTTCCTTTGTATGGAGCTTCGGTGTCGATGTCGACCGCTGCTCGGATCCGACATGGTGGGAGGCCGAGTGTTTCGGTTTCGTTGCCGGGCCCGAAGGCGGTGCGTCGGAAACTTTTTTCGGTTGTCTGACCGGGCTCGAAGGCGGGGTCGACACCAAACGGGGTCGTTTTTTTGGTAAGGGGACGTCGTCACTCACGGTTTGATGAGCGTCGATTTCTTCGACGTCAGACTCGTCCACTTCCGACCCCGACTCTTCCTCATTTTCTTCTTCTTCTTCGGGATGCTGGGCCTCGAACAGCCCTGGGATTGCCTCTGACAGCATTCTCGACACCTAGTGTCTTCCGGCTCCACGGTTTCTAATCGTCGACTTGGAGGAGAATGCTGCGCAGGCTTCACAGTCCCTGGATTCATGTTCAGGTGATAAACAGAGGTTGCCCACCTCGTGTAGGTCCTTGTGTGGGAACTTAGCACCACACGTTGGACATCTTTTGAATGGAGTCCTTTCCATGGACTCCGGGCTGGACTACGTCAAGATAGGCCTCCCGGTCTCGTCGACGTAGAAGTTGGACATTTTGTTGTTGACGTCGAAGCGCGTCGAAATGGAAATGAACTTGCGCTCGATAACAATACCGTCGAATTGGAAAGGGAATACGCGCCGAAATATCACTTTTTTCTCGAAGTCCATCCGGAGCGCTTCGATCCTCATCCGAACCTGATGGCGGAAAAAAACAATATAAGGATGGAGCCGATGCCCATGCGCACTAGCACCCAAGGGAGGAGTCATCAGTCTCGTGACGACAAAAGACTTCTACAAGAGAAAAACAAGTGCAATCATCCGAGCTCAACACCAGATGGCGATCTATTCATAAATGTACCATCTGCAGCCCATATGCCTCGAACATTCTGTTCCCTCAGAAACAGCTTATGGCTGATGTACAAGATTGGCTGCTCCTGTCCGTGTCGTGTCACTTGTGAAAGTACAGCACCTATCCCTTGATCAGACGCATCTGTCTGTAAGACAAAGGGAAGGGAATAATCAGGGCTGGCTAACACCGTCTCAGATGTGAGTGACCCTTTTAGGGCCTTGAAGGCTCTTAGAATTTCTGGGGTGGGATGTTTTAATTGGGCCTCGGCATTAGTCGTTTTTTGTAAGAGATTCGTGAGGGGTGCTGCTATCTGAGAAAAGTTGGGAATAAATCTCTGGTAATAACCGAGTAGCCCTAGGAAGGCCCTGAGATCTTTTTTAGTCTTTGGTAAAGGAATTTGGGAGATGGCTGCCAACTTAGAATCTTGAGGCCGAATCATTCCTTCTCCTAACAAATACCCCAAGTATTTAACTGTCTGGGCTACTAGGTGACTTTTGGTTGGGTTAATTTTGAGACCATGGTATCCTAACGTCCTAATTACTCGCGACACATGGTCCATATGCTGGTCCCAATTGTCACTATAGAGGACTATGTCATCTATATAGGCACCAGCGTGTTCCTCATGGGGCCGTAGAATGCAGTTCATGGCTCTTTGGAAAGTTGCTGGGGCCCCATGCAATCCAAAAGGTAATACTTTGAATTGGTATAACCCATCGTGCGTGGAAAACGCTATTTTTTCTTTGTCTTGGGGCCATAAAGGGAGCTGCCAATACCCTTTACACAGGTCTAGGGTGCTAATGTATTTGGCTCTCCCTATTTTTTTTAACCATTTCGTCTACCCTTGGTAATGGATAGGTGTCAAACTCAGAGATTTTGTTGACTTCCCTGAAGTCAATGCAAAAACGAACCGAGCCGTCCGGCTTCGGTACAAGGCCTATTGGCGAGTTCCACTCGCTAATGGATGGCTCTATTATATCCATTTGAATCATCTTCTGTATCTCTTCTCGTATAGTGAGGCGGCGTGCCTCTGGTATACGATAGGGTCGAAGACGTACCCTTTTCCCTACAGGGGTGTTGATGGCGTGCTCCACCAAGGTAGTTCTTCCGGGGGTTAAGGAAAACACCTCTCTGAGGGGCATAAGAACATGGGTTAGCCTGTCTTTAAGATGGAGGGGAAGAGCAGTCTCTATACATTGTTCAAACAAGGGTGCCTCTGTCCCTACATTTGCGGTCAGAGCCGGTATAGGTCCTTCCCATTTTTTAATAGGTTGATGTGATAGATGTGCGAGGTGCCCCGAGCTGGATCTAATTCAATACGATATGCAACTGGAGTGACCTGTTCTGTAACTATGTAGGGACCCTGCCACTGACCCAGTAATTTGTGATCCGATGAAGCCATCATCAGCAAAACTGGATCCTCCAGCTCGAGTTTCCTTTCCTTCGCTTTTTTATCATACTGAGCTTTTTGAGCTAATTGGGCCTCCTCCAGATTAATAGGGACAATAGTCCTTATCTGTCCTAGATGGGTTTTCAGGCTAGAGACGTAATCTACTAAGGGCTTGGTGTTGTCTGGTTCGCTTTCCCATTTCTCCTGGGCCATTTCCAGCAATGTTGTGGGCTGATGGCCATACAACAATTCAAAAGGCGAATACCCGGTACTTTTTTGGGTTTTGCATCGTATAGCAAACAAGGCCAGGGGTAACATATCCTCCCACTTTCTGGTCTCTAGATCTAAGAGTTTTTTTAACGTGGTTGTAAGGGTGGCATTATATCTTTCTACCAACCCATCTGTCTGGGGGTGGTAGGCTGCTATTCTAATCTGATGTATTCTTAATTGGTTACACACCTGTTTCATGACCTTCGATATGAAAGGAGTCCCTTGATCAGTTAAAATTTCCTTAGGGAACCCCACTCTGGAAAATACGGTTACCATAGCCTTAGCAATATTGATGGCATCTGGCCGGCGAAGGCTAGCGCCTCAGGAAATCTGGTGGCATAATCAACAAGGACCAATACATATTTACACCCACTTCTTGATGGTAACAAAGGGCCTATTATGTCCATGCCTACTCTGCTAAAAAGTTCTTCTATAACAGAAAGGGGATGTAAGGGAGCGCGGGGAGGCATGTACCGGCTGTGTCGCTGGCATATGGGGAATTCCCTGCAATACTTCTTTACTTGTTGAAAGATGTCGGGCCAATAGAAACGCTCAGTGATCTGCTTCTCTGTTTTGTCAGCCCCAAAGTGTCCCCCTAATAAATGGCTGTGGGACAGAAATAAAACCTTTTCTCTAAAAGGCATGGAAATCAAGAGTTGGGGGTGATTGGGTAGGACCTCCTTTCCTATATAGCAACCTATTCTTAGTAAAGAAATAAGGACCTACATGAAGGGGATCTTCGTGGTCTAAAGCATTTTTCCAAGCTTCCTGTAATACAGGATCTTCTCTTTGGGTGGCGCAAAAAACTTTTGTCTGTTTCCCAAGGATTCTCTTCTGGTATAGTAGGCAATACAGCGGGAGCTTTTCCTTTCTCTGCTCTTTTCTGTTTACAACTTTTCCGGGGTTTGGGGACAGGCCAGTCCGGTTTTTCTTCTCCAGAAAATGGAGCTTCAGCCCACCATTCTTCTCCTTTGTTCGGGTTATGCTTTTTCATTTGGGGAAGGTGTGGATAGTCATTTCCTAGGATGACTTATTCAGGGAGGTTAGGAATGAGACCCACCTTCAGGGAAGTACCCGGGTCGTTGTCATGTTGGATTTGGACTCGTGTGGTTGGATATTGTTTGGTGTCCCCATGTACACAACGTATGGCAACAGTTCCGTCGCTCGGTCCAATCCAGGTCTCTAGGTCTTGAGGACGAATTACACTTTGACGGCATCCAGTGTCTGCTAATGCCAGGGTTTGTTGTCCGTTGACCTTTACCGTGCAATGATAGAGAGGAAGAAGCTTGCTGGATGAGGAACAGTAGTAATTCCTGGCTATACCTATTTCCATTGGTTCCTCTTTTTGGGGGCAGAATCTGGCAATTTGTCCTAATCCACCGCAGTGGAAGCACTGTGGTCCTAGATTTGGTGGTCGGAACAATGGGATTGGGGTGACAACTCCCGGAATGATGGTCACAGGTTCTGTTTTTTTAAGGGGTGGGGGTCGGGGTGGCCTATGGATTCCTGGTTCACCAGCTTTCCATGGCGGTTCGTCTCGTCCTTTTTTAATTTCCTGGGTGCGGTTGTATGCACTAGCTATTTCCACAGCTGTTTCCAAAGTAAGGTGGGCCTGTTGTCGGACCCATTTCTGTAAAGGGGGGTGAAAGGAGGCCAGATACTGTTCTAAATAGATTTTGGACATGATACCATTTTTGTCGGTGATGGCTGGTTTCAACTAACGGTCCGTCATGTCCTTCACCCTAAAATACAGGGCACGTGGTGTTTCCTGAGGTCCTTCCTTAATTTGACGCAGCTTTATCCTATATGATTCATCATCCACTCCCAGCCTCTTCATGATATATTGTTTAATGTCAGCATAAGGCACTGTACCTTGCACTGTGGCTGCCTGGTAGGCTGCTTGCAGATCACCTGACAGGAGAGGGCCCAAATATTGCCCCCACTTATCTGCAGGCCAAGCCGCCGCTGTGGCTATACGTTCAAAGTTATTGAAGAAGAAGTCCGGATCCTCCCCGCTGACATATTTCTGCAACACCATAGAGGGAAGGGAAGTGGGTCCTCTCTGGTTTCCCAAAATGTCAGCCAATTTATCCATAGCTGCTCCATGCGTTTGGCTTTGTCTTGTTATGGCCTTCTGTGTCTTTTCATGGTCTTCTTCTACTACGAGCAGATATCTTTCCATCACCTTGCCCAGGTGTTCCTGGTGTTCGGCCATCTTGGTAAGGGCAGCCTTCATGTCTCCGCTGGATCCCACTTCTGACACCGCTTGTGGGAGGGTAGGGCGATATACAGACGCGGAGGCTGAATATATTGACGAACAGGGGTTTCTTTATTTTCAGTTGACACAGATTTAGGTTTTACTACTGGGTCAGAAGTCTCTTCCTCTACTGGGGTCTTCTCGCTTCCTGAGGGGTTGGGTGAAGATGCCAGCGTTGGTCCTCCCTCTTCGGTTGGGAGACGGTGTTGTCGGGGAGTTGATGTGTCCGTGGTGTAGGTTTCAACCGAAGGCTCACCAAGAGGATCGAAAAATGGAGCCTGTCAGTTTTCTGGGCCAAGAGTATATAACCGTCACCTACACCCGGTAGTGCTCAGAGGTATTGAAAGGATGGTGATTGGGGATAAAGATAAGGCAGCAGTATATAGGGCATGAAGCCAAAAAGAAGAAATCCAGGGAACTGTGTGAGGTCTAAAGAAGTATTGGTGCGGCTAATCACAGCGTTGAGTATCAGTGCAGTCAAGCACGGGCTTCAACTATTGGATTCTCCCGATTATCCTCCTTCCTCCCCCTTCCACCCTCAAAAGGTCCCTATTCCTCCCACCACCCTCAACAGTACCCCAGGTGCGCTGTCACTCAGCGACCCTGCCGCAACTCTCCGGAGTTGCGGCTCGCTCTCCAGCCTCCTCCGGGGGATACCACTACTCCTCTGTCCAGGGTTCTTCGGTCTCCCCCGCTTCCTCGCTGTTCGGAACGCTGTCTTGACTCCCGGCGTTCTGCTTCGACTCCCGGCTCCAAAACTCGGTGTCCTGCTCCACGCGATCGTCCTCGGCTCCGTCTTCCCGCTGGTCCAAGACGCTTCTTCCTGGGTTGCGTCTGTTTTTACTGGTGCCTCGCTTCTTCTTTCGGGTTCAGCTCCTCCCTTTGTTTCCGGACTCCGCTGCGGAGAAACAGGAGAGGTGGGTGTCTTTTTCCGTTCTCCCGGCTGAAGTCGGTTTTGCCTCCGTCCTGTACATGCGGGGAATTCTGGGCGATGTAGTTCGGGGATATTTACGCAATTTTGAGCTATTGACATTGCAAATAACAATGCCTTTTATTTTTGTTTTTGTGTTTAAAACAAAAATAAAAGGCATTGTCGTTTGCAATGCCAATAGCTGAAACTCGCGTAAATGTGAGACCTATTGCATTGCAAATGCTGGTTTAATGAACTCAACAGCTGGTTTGTTGTTGTCATACATGACTTTGTAACACCCAGAGGGTGGTGGTGTTGATCCTTTATAAGGGCTACCGGAAATGGTTTGTAATTGAAAGTGGCCCCCGCCGTGGACAGAGCCAGGGCCAGACGGGGGGGGGGGGGGGGGTGGAGGGCGCACCCGCAGCCCTGGCAAGAATGCCTAACCCATCCACTCCCCTTTCTCTCTGATCGCCTTCTCTTCCCCTCTCTTGAAGCCCCCTGCTGCAATAACTTGGGGGCAGAGGCACCAGGACCTGCCCAGGACCTACACCTTGGCCTCGAGGCGCTACCTTCTCTGAATACATGTAGGACATTACCCCTTATGCTTAAATCGAAAATTCCTACTAGAAGAAGAGAGAAGGAACAGTGGGGCTGGGAGAAAAATGGGGGAACCAGCTAGAGAAGGGGGAGAAGAGGATTACAGAAGAAAATATGTAAGTGATCTTATAAATATCAGCTGAGTCCAAATCCTCTACTTTTTGCACGCCCGTGGAGAGCTGTCAATCATGTGTGCAACACAAGGTGTGAAACAAGCTAACAAACATGGCACGGCTGCAGGGTGCAATTGTGATAATGGTGCAGTCGTTAGTTGAAAGATCAATACACTCGAAAGAGAAGGGTGAAATTAACCGCAAGACAATGCTCAATAAACATGGCGACTGACCAGTGGAAGGTAGTCGGTGTAAGAGATTGAGTTCCAAGTTAGTCCAGGAGCCTCAAACCTAAATAGAACGGAGAGCAGATAAGAAGTCGTATAGGGAGCTAGGGAATAAGGCTCACGAGCGGCAGGCAATGAATGCAAGGAGTGCTGTTTTGCTAAACTGTTGCTGCTCCTTTATAAATGCATCGCGCTTCGCGGCTGAATGGGATAAAAAGCGCGGCCCGCAAGCATATACAGCATTTACCTTATGGGAGCGAGCAGCGGCGGGCGCGTTAATTGCTAACAGATGGCGCTGCTGCTCGCTCCCTCAAGAGAAACGCCAAACGTGCACGAGTGCTAATAGAAACCCAGGCAAAACATGCACGCATTTAGCAAAAGTCCTGAGCGATTGCAAAAGGTCCCCTCCTAACCAGCGCATGCGCACTGCATAGGCCAGACCTAAACAATATTGAGTTTGGCAGTGTGTTAAATAGGACTTCATGCGATTGTGTCGACTATGTATAGTTAGGAACGGAAAAACTTGAAAATTTGATGGAAGGGACGGTGAAATCAGCATAATATCAATTTCGCTTCACTACCCCTTAACTTCGTACATCTCTTTCTCTCTTCTGTTCACACTTCTACACATGGCTGCCACCGTGCATTAGTTTCTTGTTTCTTCTCGTATGGGTATCCACTTCCGGGTCACAGTCTTGTATATTCGGACCTCATTTGTTTCCAGCACTTTTCTAAGCTTTCTCACACCGCCGCGGTATACCCGCAGGCGGATTAGTCTACTTGTTCACAACGGTAAGCCATCTTAACCCGCATGCTTTCCTCATGTTAGCTACTTGTATGTTACAGTTTTCCTTGTACTTCGGGAAATGTCTTTTTACCGCATTGTTCCACCTTGTCAGTGAATGTCACCGTATTTCTTGCACTTCGGATAATGTCTTATTACTGAGTTGTCCCACCTTGTCAATAAATCCGCTTTCCGTATTCTTACAGCAGTTTTTGAACAGCAACCCTGTTGAACCATACAGCTTTTAGTTTCTTTATTAATTTTTTTTACACAATTGCTCGGATCCCCACTTGATATCATTTTAATTTCACCGTCCCTTCCGTCGAATGTCATGTTTTCTAGTTCCTAACTATACATAATCCATAAAATCGCATGAAGTCCTGTTTGACACACTGCCAAACTCACTATTGTTTTTGAATGCTGACACCTGCAAGCATGGGCATGTGTCACTTCTTTCTGACTCACTCATGGGCTCAGTTGATCATAAGTCCATATACTTTTTATCTAATATAGCGTTGTTACAATTTCTTTATTTCTTTTTATTCTTTATGGTCATGCTTCCGCTCTCATAGCACGTTTTCTAACTCTAGCGCGCACATTTAGCATGTTTCGCGACAAGCACGTCTTGTTCCATACTCATCTATATCTGAAGGTACTCACTTTTTCCTGTTTCATTTTTTAGACTAAATTCCCCTGATGAAGGGCTTCGCCCGAAATGCAATGGGTCTGTTCCCACTGATGTGCATACATGGAATTTACTCATCTACCATGTGTCAATGACACGTTTCCTTGGATATGAATCGGAAACCCTGACTATAAAGTCACACTTAAAATTGAAATGTACTCCTACCTAAGTGATCTTACTTTGGTTTATTGGATGGATTATTTACCTCACTTGGTGGTGTGCTGTGCAACTGGGAACATTACCTGTTTGGATAACGCATTCTTATAGAAATATTGTGAGTTCATAAGCAGCCTGTATTGGGAAGAGTTATGATTTCTATAACAGAGGCGTGAATTTTGGTTTGTGTTCTAAACCATAACTGGTGAATTTCATGTTTTTTCTCTTTTTTCCGAAACATACCTTTACTTTGACTGCTATATTTTCTGTCAATTCCTGAGTTTTGGAGGATTGACCTAGCAAAGTTGCTGTATTTGCAGAGTTTAAGGAGAAAACCTAAGTGCCCAGTGAAGGAGTGAAGTGAAGCCGCAGCTCCACAGCTTTTGCCCCTCTGGCATGTATCCGGGAGCCGTAATGTTGGCCCTTCTTAGCAAGGGCTTAGCAAAGACACAGGACATTCCCATGGGAAATCATTACCCTCTTGGGCATCCTGTAGCTCGTGGAAACAGAAGAAACAGCTGATCATCAAGAGAATGGTCCAGAGTCCTGTAAGCAGAACAAAATAGGGCCCTGAGAGGGTCTCAGTGACGCAGTCTCTCCTCCTCTTGGAAAGGTGCAAAGCAGCAAAATATGTGAAATGGGGAAACCCCCTTTGGCAGGAGAGAGGCCCTTCTCTGAAACATCAACTTGTCTGGAAAAAATGAAGTAAAGAAAAGATGAACAGGGAGCAGCTCACAAATGTGGTGAACACGTGGTTGCAGGAGGACCATATTGAGCACAAGCTCAGGTGAGTCCATGAAGAAAGTGAGAACCAAGTTTGACTCCCACTGTGCCATAGGAATTATAGAAAAGTATAAAAATTGGTAAGACCCTTCAGAAAATGTACTAAACAGATGCCTGACCCGGAAAAAAAAGTACACCTCTTCGGAACACCATGTAAAGTAACACTAACAGTTCCCAAAATAACTCGTCTTCATGGAGAGGCTGTGAGCTGGAGGGATGACTTCCACCACTTCTCTGGAGAAATTGAAAGGAGTCAGATTGCCCCATTCAGGCGAGAAGGGGGGGGGGCCTCTGGAGAATTCAAATGGAATATCTGCCCCTCCCTCTGTCAGAAGAAGTTCACCCTGGGTAGACGCAGAAGAGGACTTTATAGAGAGAGCATCACAACCTCTGAATGCCACAGCCTTGGGCCCAATCCAGTGGAATCAGGATCCCCTGCAGGCAGTCTTGCCTCAACTTCCTCCGAAGGCAGGGGATCAGGGGGACGAGTGGGAATGAGGGTAGTCCCACATTATAAGAAATGCATCCAGCAGAGACCTTTGCAGCAGAAACATCAGGGTGCAGAACAGCAGGCCGTGACTGTTCTCCAAAGTGGCAAACAGGTCCACCTACGGGGAGCCCAAGAGAGCGAAGAGCAACAGAACCACTTCCAGATGGAGACACCACACATGGTTGGAAAGGTGACACCTGCTCAGGCTCTTCACCTGCACGTTCTTAAAGCTTTCCAGTTTAGCCATGGACAGCGAAACATCATAAGCATCCGCCCAATGCCATCACTTCAGCGCTTCAAAAAAGAAGTTGCTGGCCCATATAGTTCTATGTGTTGTGGTGTAGTGAAGACAGGGCCCTGCTTGCGCACATTGCTATGTTAGCATAGGCTTATTAGAAGTTAAACACCATTTGACCTTTTTGCTGCTTTTGCACACAACACTATACGTAACTGTTGTTGTAAGTTAGGCTGCTTGAATTTATTCACATGAGAGTGGCTTGTTTTCAACGTCCCTAGACTTACATCTCAACCTTAGTCTGCACAGTGAGTGCTGAAGCCTCCAAGGTTATCATACCAAATGAAATCTGTTATTCGGGCTGATCGGCCCGCGCTCTAGACACAACATGCAGGCAGCTTCGGCTAACTGAAAATCTAGCGCCTTTAATATATCAGTTTCCAGAGGGAGAGAGCTTTTGCAGATCCTGATGTGATTTATCCCTGCTGATCTTTGAGATATGTGTACCCTATTGAAGCCTAAGAGACCTTCTAATATTTTATAAAACATAGCTCCTAGCAAGGGAGGGTGGTACACGAGGCACTACAGGTCCTGTTTCTACTATCATAATATGATTTCTCCTTTTGTGTTTTATAAAATTGTAACAATGTTGATCGTATTATTCTTAATCATATGCCCTCTTATGTTAGCAAAAACACTGCATCTTAGAGCACGTTGATAAAAAATTTTTTTTTAACTTTTCCCTGTCTCTATTTACTCCAGTTGTGGACTGGTATGAGAATAAAAACAAAAGAGTGTTCTTGATTCCCAACCATTCCTGAGAGAACCATCAGTCTCATGTTCTGGATTGTCTAATCATTGGTAACTTTGCTATTGGATGAAGAGCTAATGAGACACTGATGCTAGTCGGTTAGGGGTTCTAGGTACTGTGGTGAGTTTTTTGGTCCACCACGAGTAGTGCTTACATCAGTCCACCACACCCTCACTATTGTTTCCGGTTGCCAGTGGTGACGGAATAACCTACCTATATTTAAATAGGTTTAATCAAGCTTGATATTGTAAAAAGGTTCTTATTTTGAATTACTACCCATTAGTGCTGCAAGTAATTTGCATTGTCTTTTCTCTAATGTGTCCTTATGTCTGACGTCGACATCCCACAACATAGTAGGGTGGCCGTCCGGAATCATCTGCAGACGTATGGCGTCACTGTGGATGGTATGGCGGTTGTTTTTGTGGTGAGTGCTGAAGCAGCATACCCGTTTGAGCTCTTCTACTCATGGGTTACCTTTCCAGCAGTTAATGCAGGGACTAATACTTTTCACGTTTATGCGATGCTCCCACTGCCGTGCCTCTAGTTTACACTCCATATAGGACACTGGAGATTCCGATTACTGCCTAGCAGCATCGAGTTTGGTTTGATGGCGCCTTTCCCCAGTCGGTAACAGCAGTTCAGTTATGCCCTTTGTGTATTCCCGGGGCCACGTGGCCAGTTTTGTCCGGTTACACACCGCATCTGCGTTACCTGCAAGTCACTATAGCTGAGTTACGTGGGCTCAACGCCTCCTTGGTTGGAGTGCACCGGGTAAAAGTGCAATATGTAACACGCAACGTCCAGGTGGGGGGCACCTGGCGCTGCGGCGCATTCAGTTGGGCCGGGCGGGTTGAAAATTAATCCTGTCATGGTGAATTTGGTTATGGGCAAGCACCCCCAAGATAAGGATGATAGCCTTTTTGGCTTGCTGAGAAATTTGACCAACTGGAAGCAGTGTTTCCTAACACAACTCCTGTTGAGAAACACAGGATTCTAACCATTAGTTTGTAGAAAGACTTAATACCAGAGGTACTTGATTGTGAAACCTGGGGTGAAATATTTGCGGCAGTCTATGCTAAGTGCTTCGGCCCTCCGTCCATGGCTGTCCTACCCTCCATCTTTAAGTGTGTACAGGATGAACACGGAGTGGAGGTTGAATTGTGAATGAGACTCGTTGGAGTGTTTGACATAGTTTCCGATCTCGTCCTCGCTAATGTCAAGGGAGATGCGGTGAACTTCCAGGTGTCTAATGCTTTATGCGACGTCCCCGATGCCGAGAAACCCTGACAGTTACCGAAAATCATTGCGGAGGCTTATATGACCATTGGCCGCAATAGTTTGGGTGTTAAGCCTTTTGCTAAGAAACCATCACAGAAAACTCAGTCGACCAAGTCTGACAAAGATGATTGCCCGAATTTTCCAAAACAGAATTGGAATAAAAATAAAAACAGGGTAGACAGCAACAGAAACAGGGGTCACGTCCTGCGTCGCCAATACCTGTGCCTCCTGAGCGCACATATGATTTGCGCGAACGCGCTAATATTAAGTCACCTGATCGTTTAAAGCTTCCTGATCAACGTTCTCCTCGCTCTTTGCAGGAAACATCAGTCTCATCACCCGGTGGAGGAGACCGCGGCAGAGGCCGGGGTGCCCAGCAAAGCCATAAGCAGCCCCGCCAGACAGAAGGTAAAGTTAAGCTAGATGACTTTCCACGTCAGCGACCCCATTTTCAGAAGAAGAAAGTTGCAGCTAAAACAGCTAGGTATGCCACGGTTAGTGAGAACACAGCTTCAGAACCTGACATGGGCGCTGACGCTGCTAGACAGCGCAGCGGAAATTACAGTAGTGCGTGAAGCATTGAGTCCATATCTGAGGGCGACAGCAACTGACCCGTTCGTTGCTGTTGAGACAGCTGACACTAGAGTGGCCCCCCCTGACAGACTATATGAAATAGTTCTTTTAATTGAAGGTCACAGTCAATGTACTATAAAAGAGATATTTTGGGAAAATCTAGCAACTACATACGACATTTTGTTGGCTGAGGCTGACTGGCCTCCACCTGTCATTCTCGCTGCTCCGAGAGGGGAGGAGGTAATCCTCCCTAGTTTCGCACACACTGTGCCAAAAGAGCAGGGGCAGAATTTTGCAGGAGAGTGGGCTAAGGTGCTTGCACTGGCACTGTACTGTACTCAGTGTGGTTGGGACAAATTATCACCTCAACATGAGATTCCATTGCGGTCTATGCCACAGCCTCAACCTCAATATCCGGCGTGAAGCGAAAGCTTCCGTTGCAGAGATCCTTGAACAATTGGAATATCAAGGTGTGATTGAAACATGCGTGTCACCGATGAATAATCCTATTTTTACTGAGACCAAGCCTGATGGCTCGTACCGTTTGGTGTTGGATTACCGGCACTTGAACTCTCATTGCCGGACCTGCGCGGTACAAAATACTCACAGTTCTGCCCTTGTGGATAGTCTCGTGCATAAACAGTTCAAGACCACACTTGACATATCCAATGGCTTTTTTAACCATAACCTATCCTCTATTAGTAGTCAATGGACAGCTTTTACCTGTGGCGGCAAGCTGAACAGTTCTGTAGATTAGCTATGGGCTATAAAAATAGTGCAGTGTCTTTGCCGCCCGCATAATCTCTCTTTGGAGGGACTCGACCCAGATGCATGTTTGTATGTGGATGACATTTATCTCACAGACGACGAATTATGGCCGCATCTGTGTCGAGTTGACCGCATTATTTCCTTGTTGGAGGACTTTGATTACAAATTTTATTTTGCACATTGCGGAGTTCACAGTGTTGTTCCTGGGCTATGAGCTCAACAATGAAGGTCGAGGTTTAGCACCTCACTTCCTGGAGAAATGCGCACAATTGGGCGCTCCAACAAACTGCAATCTTTACTCGGTTTACTGAATTTCAGGCGTATTTACATTCTCGAATTTGCCCAGCGTATCAAGCCTCTTTATGCTTTGGTACAACCTACTTTCACCAAATCGTGCTGGCTGCCTGCACATTCAGCCGTCTTGCAATCTCTGCAGGCTGATCTTCTAGAATCTAAATTCTTACTGACTCGTGACAACCATACCAACTTGGTAATAAGAATTGTGCTTGGGGTGGTTAGTTTCACGTACCTAATGAGGGTGACACAGTACCTATCGCTTACAAGTCACACTTGTACACTTCGGCTGAAATGCATTTTTCCTTTGTAGAAAATGTTTTGACTGCAGTGCAGATGGCGATTCTTAAGGAACGTTCCCTGTCGCAGGGGAAACGCATGTTAGTTGTATCTCCGCATCTTGCCCTGGAGGCAGTGACAAAAGCCAGTGTGCCTAATTCCAAAGTTTTGCATCCTTGTTGGATACAATGGGTAATGTCCTTGACGTCTACGGATGTCAAGTTCATTTTTGATTCCTCTTTGAAAACTCAGGAGTACTTGCAGTATGAATTAATTCCTCCGGCTCCTCTGACCATGCGCCCGCTGGAGGATTTCCATTGTATAATTTACACTGATGGATCGGCGCAACCGGCAACAGATTCAAAGCGTTCCTATTCAGCAGCATGCACAATAGTGGTGGGTAGAATGGTGAATGGAGAGTTCTAGTCCGATGTTGTGCATACACAGACATTAGGGGACTGTATAGCCCAATTGGCAGAGCTACGTGCTCTGGTGCTTGCACTGGAGTATGCTGACCCTAGTGTGACAACTATTATTGTGAGTGACTCTTACTACTGTGTTTGGTCTTACAATGACAATTTATTCTTTTAGACTTAAAATGAATTTCAAGATTCCAAAGGTAGCACATTCAAACACAAAATGCTATGGGTTCGAGTGGCTGAGCTTAAAGAACGGCTGCCACTCGTGTTTGTAATTCATACTTTTGGTCATCAGCACGTTGGGGTTCAAGCTGTTGGTAACAGTCTTGCTGACTAAGCTGCAAAGACAGCAGTAGTGACATATGAAGTAGCAGCAGTTACATGTTCCAAAACTAAGATTGATGATGACATCTTGGCAGTCGTTGCTGCAACAGAGAAGGGAGGTAATAACCCTAGAGGTTTCCCTTCCAAATACTCTTATCATTTAAGTCCTGATAAAATTCCCTATGTGAGAATTAACAACGTTGGTGACAGATTGATTTCCAACGCGGACCGCAGGTCCACCCTGATAATAGCCGCTTGCAAGGGTATGGCCTCTGCTCATGCCGGCGTCTCTGCGACTGCATCTCTTCTACGACAGCGTTACTGGTGGTGCGGTTTGTACAAACAAACGCATGATTATGTCCTTCATTGTGGCATTTGCCAGCAGATTAAGCCTTCAACTGCTGCACGCCCGCCCCAGACACAGTTACACATATCTAATAAACCACTTGGGTGTGTTTACTGCGGATAAGTACATCTTAGTTGCAGTGGATTTGTGTACACGCTTTGTTTGGGTATGGCCACAAAGGAGTGCTGATGCTCGAACTGTCATAAGGGATTTACGTGTCTTTGTAGGAATTTTTGCATGTGTTACCTTTCATTCGGACCATGGTCCAGCGTTCGCCTCTAAGGCATACAAGGATGCCATGCGTTCATTGGCGGTCCAAGTCAAATTTTTGTCTCCATACAGACCTGAGGGTAATAGTATTGTGGAGCGGATGAACCGCAACTTAAAGCAATCCTTGACAGCTAGAGTTTTAGGTACAGGTCGGAACTGGCTAGCCCATCTCTATAGCGTTCAACATGCAATTAATAATCTTACTAGAAGGTCTCTGGGTGGGCAGACCCCATATGAAATGCTCTTTGGCATCAAAATGTTTGTTCTGGACCTTGAGGGTCTAGACATGGTGGCGTCTGCCGCATCCTTTGACGTAGAAGACCATTCTGCTGTGTTACAGCAGAATGACCCGTGACGGTCTTGAAAAGTAACATTTGCCCTTGGCAACTGATGCTGCGCTATAGATTCCGGTAGTTGGCTGGCTACCCCGAGTCGGTGACCTGGTCCGTGAGAAGGTGGAGAACAAGAAGGAGTTTGCCCCCTCATATCGTGCACCAGTTCCTGTGCTTTGCGTGCAGGGCACAAGAACAGTCATTTTACCTCCACTTCCTGGTCGCAAGGAAAACAGGTACATCTCCATTGACAATGTCAAACTACAACGAGTGGCCGATTCTTCTTAGTATGACATCTGCGGTCTCTTATCCAGCAATGCTGAGAAATTCTGTTTTGGCTCCGGCAACTACCACCAGGCCTGACGTTGCCATCGAGATGCATACAGTTACTAATCCATTATTGAATCCACCGGCTGGTGATCCCCTTGATGATATTGAGTATTCTTACCCCACAGATTTGTCAATGCCCGATTTACAAACACGTGTGGCTAATTAGTCGCGCTTTTCATTTGACACTGACTCTACCACATCAAAAGTTTTGATTTTTGCTGCTTGGTTTAAAAGACATTTTTTGCTTCCTCCTTGGACTTACATTTGGCTGGTGCTTTTTTCAATTTTTGTATTCATGTCAATTGGATTTGTGGTGTATTTTTTCAGTTTTGTGAATGGTCACTATGTTAAAGAAAGTTCTACAATTAGACGAATTGATGGAACTTTAGCACCCCACTCCTCATTACACATCATAAAGAGGGACCAGACTTTTGTTAACATCGCTGTGTTAGATGGGATTGTGTGGGATGCTGTAAACTTCCAAATCCACTGCCCTATGGGGGTCATTAATGTTCCTAATGTACTTCGTGTTTCTATGGGGGATGTGGTTAAACAAAATATACGCTTTGACGATTGGGATGTCCAAGCCGTAGAGGCTCTGTTTTCTGATCTGAAATATTATGCTGCTTTAGATGCTGAAGATTTATATTTAGACTCAGTCAATTATGCTGACTTATTTTGCTACCAACATTATGGCAATAATTTTCTTCATAAAGCAAACACATTTAGAAATGTGGTTAATTATACACAATGGGAACATTGGCTCGCTCCTGTTGAAGGCAGCTCGAAAACTCTTTTGAATAAGTTCACTTATTTTACTGATTTTAATCAATCCAATCCTGACGCATTTTATTTTAAGATGACTGCTAAGTCCTCTTCCAAAGTTAGACTTCCCCACACTAAATTATTATATTCGAGGTACTTTATCAAACTGTAGCAGGGTTTCCGTTCTCCCACAGAACTGTGCATAGAGATCTAGAACCTCAGTGAGTTAGGATGATCCAAAAACTCATCTCAGTGTCAGAAATCCCCTTACCTAGCTAGCTACAGTGTCTCATGGGTCATTATGTAATGATCCATGTCTTAGACAAACCAGAACATGAACTTTAGAATACCTCAGGAATCGTGGAACACATGAACACTCTTTCGTTATATAATCATTTCAAACCAAAACTGAGAGTCAAAGAACACAAGGGCAAGTTTGAAATATTTATTATTCAATGCAAAGTTCTCAAACGCAGTATCTTGTATAATACCAAAATGCAGATTATAAAAATCAGAGTCAGCAGCATAGTCACTAATCCATAGTAAGCAAAAGGTGATAGCATGTTACAATGCAAAATCTATAGAAATCTATATCACCTATATTTCGCGCACCCTATTTTAGCATATTATTTTATATCTAAGAAGGTCTCATTCGGGCTTTAGCAGGGCGAACCCATACCTCTAAATGTCAGTAGGAGTAGATCACATCAACAGCTACCAGCTCTCTTCATGCGCAGCACCAAGTGTGTCGTTCATTCCGTGTAACTCTATCTTAAACCCGCGTAGAGCCCAAAATGTTGGCATCAACATTATTTGTGTTATGTCTAATGTGGTGCGAGGATCAGGCCTCCCAGCAACCTTGTGTTAGGTTAATTTTAGAGTGTGCAGCTCTCAGTGTGCAGACAGTTGTACCAAGTGTACCAGGCAAAGCTGATAGCATAGAAATAACATATTATTCTCAAATAAACCACCTCACCGCTTCTAGGGTGAAAGCGACAACAACAAGTATGTGTCGTGTGCAAAACTGAAGCCGAAGGAAAAAAGGCTGTTTAAACATGTAATGCACTCATGCTAACTTAACGCAATATATGTAACGAAGTATCCATATGACACCCCCCCATTGGTCCGAGCACCGTCAAACATAAGGGAAAAGGCAATACTAAATCAGATACAAAAATTGAAAGCAAAGTTCAATAATCTTGAGCTAAAATAAGCTAAAAATATGTATGAATGAATATGTATGAATGCCTACAGTGGCCTCAAGTCTAAAAATAAAAACAAAACTTTCGAACCAAAAGTTATCCGCCAGGTCTCAAAAATATGAAATGTAGGACCAGGCCGCATCAATTCAAATGTCTGTAAGAGAAAAAACAAGGCACTTATCCGATATCCAAAGTCATGTGCCACATTGACGTTATCCTCAGCGACATCACGTGATTGAACTCTCCATCAGCTGAACACAGTCCATCCCTCCAATTCAGCGAGGGGAAAGTCATATTCCACAACAAAGCACTCCTCCCAGGCATGTCATGATTGGAAAGTATATGCAAAGAAAGTTGCAACAGCCTCCAGTATGAAATCACTGCCATCATCCGAAAATAGTTCAGCCATCCAATTCAGCAATGGGAAAGAACACACGTGCTCCTCCAGCATCGGATCCTCCTGTAACGTCAGAGGACAACTCGGTGGGTTCACCAGATCGCTGTGTGTCAGAAAGGCATCCGCCGCTGCAGAGATCTCCCATTGGCCCAGAACTCCATTTATCGCTGCCAAGGCCATAACTCTTTTGCCAGAACAGATCAGCTCGTGAGCCACCACGGGACGCATTAGCTGATCAAAATCGACGTCAGGAGCAGTCCTCAAGCATAGGCACAAATCAATGGCCCAATCGAACTCGCAGCTCAGGCAGTGAAACACAGGTTGGACACACGTGAAGTCGGTGAACCGAAATGACAATCTATAGGCCGTGCTTAATGCTGCAAGCGGCAAAGTTCCATAGTAATTGAGCATCCGATTACGGCACAGTGTCAGGAGGCGTTGAACGGCTTCTTGCGCAGGATGGGCATCCATGTTTTATGAAGAAAAACACCAACAAAATGCCAGCGGCTACAGCCAGCAACACAGGTAGTCCGCCAAACAAACTCGAAAAAATAGAGTGGAAAAACGTGGGAATGATACCAAAAACTTTTTCAAACGTAGTCACGAGGCCACTGCTTACCAATTTAAAAAAATGTGCGAGCCCAGTCGTGGAAGAAGCATTAAAAATCTGGTGCACTAGCTCACAGAAATGAAACGGCAAATCAGTATTTAAAAGCGCCTGCACCTCTGTGCGGGTGTTAGCTATGTGAAGGACATAAGTTTCCCGGGCCGAACTCAGGGTCACTTGTTTTTGAGACAAAAGGGCCCTTATTCTGCTTAAACCATTGAACTTCGCTTCCAAGGTTGGAATCCGTGGCCAGATGGAGACATCTGAAGACCCATGCGTGGGTGGGTATAGAACATTCTTGCAACACACCACACGCTCTGATACAGTTACCACATAAGCCACACCAATTAATAACCC
The DNA here is from genome assembly GCF_964263255.1 of Lissotriton vulgaris. Lineage (NCBI taxonomy): Eukaryota > Metazoa > Chordata > Amphibia > Caudata > Salamandridae > Lissotriton > Lissotriton vulgaris. The sequence goes on from NW_028245402.1 coordinate 101,432, forward strand.
ACAACATAACTCGTTGTTTAAAAGCAAATAACTACCATTAGCCAATAATGTAAATGTGGGAACCACTGCTGGAACTGGCGTGCCTTTTAAAACACATGCTAAATTAGGGCGGTCCTGATTACAAGAACCGTGTAACTGAATGTGTCTGCATATTAATGAATGGTTAGGTGACTGTGTGCATTCCTCACCATTAAGATTCACTTCTTTTCCATCCTTCAGACATCTGTATGTGTATGGTAAGGACCATGCCTCATGTAGGAATGCATTGCCTAGTGGTTCATACCGTCCTATAGCAATATACCGCATACAGTTAGTAAATTTATATAAGGGAAATGGTAATGTAATTAATCCATGAATAAGCCATGTGGCAGTAGTGGTTTCAGCAACAGAGAAAGGTAAGGATTCTAGCTTCTCAATATGTAACATAGAAAATGAAGCATCACGCATTGAAAGCATGCGCTGTTTTTCAGTCAGATTAAAAGGGGCGAAAAGGGATGAAACGTTCAATGAGGTCCAGGGAACTCGACCAGCCTTAAGTGTCTGTAGGGTCCAGGCAAACTTCATTACAGAACGCAATTGATTCTGACCATGGTATAACGTGGACACTTCATCATGTACAATATCAACAACAGAAGAAACAATATTATCCAATGTGTAAATTCTGGAAGAAAGCATGTTAATACTGTTATCGACCACTGCAAGCACTTTTTCCAAATTTGCTTGATCAATAGCCCTCAGGCGTTTAGCTGCCTCAACTTGTGAAAATTTCCAAATTTCATTGTAAACAGCATAAATAAAGCGTTTAGATCTACCCCTAGCCGGGCCTTTTATAAAATCATTCAGGTCTATATTCTCATTCAACTGGGACAGATGCAGTTTTACTGCAACCAAAGTGGAATGTTGCAACCAGTTCTGACACAATTTGCCTACTGAATAAGTAGTAACCGTGTGATCTGTTTCAAAACGGGGATCCGGCCTGATGTGTTTAAAACCTTCAGACAAACCCAAAAAACGACGTTGGCAAGAATCAGAGCTTCTTTGCCACAAAAGCCACCCCTCTGGATCAAAACTGGAAATATTAAAGGAGGAATTGTGCAATAGGTCTCGCATCTCACTTATGGACAATGTAGTGAAATTATTCCAACCTGAATATTCTTCCAAATCAGGGATGGTTGGTGCATTTAATTTTTTAGATGTAGCCAATCCAAAACATGTTGTCTGGGAAATAGTAGAATTTAAAAACAACATGTGATTCGGGATGAGACATGCACGATGCAAAGCCTCAGTGCCTTGTACCTGCCAATCTTTGGTACCCCAAACCGATTTAAGGTCAATAGCTTCCTTCCATAACTCATAGCCATCTACAGCTAACCTGTCAAGAAAGGACTTTGAATACAGCAATTTTGTATCGGTAAGTCTGACCTTGGACATGAATTTCTGTTTCACTTTAAAATAAAACGACTTAGGATTTGATTGATTAAAATCTGTAAAATATAAGTATTTCCCCAGAAATGTACTCGAGCTCCCTTGCAAAGGCGCAGGACAACGTTCCCACTGTGTGTAGTTCACCGGAACCCTCCCGGAACTCGTTTTGTGTAAGAAATGATTTCCATAATGTTGATAGCAAAACAAATCACCATAATTAACAGAATCCAAGTACAAATCCTCAGCATCAAAGGCCGCATAATATTTCAAATCAGAGAACAATGCTTCTACGGCCTGAATATCCCAATCATCAGAACGAATATTTTGCTTAATCACATCTCCCATGTTTACTCTAAGCACATTAGGAACATTAATAACTTCTGTGGGGCCATGTATCTGAAACCTAACCGCATCCCACACAATCCCATCAAGGACAGGCCAAGCAGTAATCTCTACTGAATGTAAGTCTCTCTTTAGTCTGTGTGCTGAATGTGAGGAGGAAAGAGGGGCCAATGTTCCATTAAGGTACCGAATTCCTGTTCTTTCTTTCACATAATGGCCATCGATCAGGCGAAAAAAATAAAACACAAACCCAATTGACATAAAAAGATAAAATGAAAATAGTATCAGCCAAATGTATGTCCAAGGTGGAATTAGAAAATGTTTTTTAAACAACGTGGCATATTTTGTAATAGTCGATGGTTTCTTTGAAAGTTCCGAATCAGAGTCAAAAGAGAATCTGGACTGGTTAGCCAAACGAGCTTGTAAATCGGACATAGATAAATCAGCAGGATCTGCATAGGTCACCTCATCAATGTTAGTAACAGGAATAGTATTTAATAAAGGACTGGACATCGCAGGCATCTCGAGGGACACCTCCTGATCTGCACCAGATGTAATAGCCAGCACAGAGTGCCTCACCATGGAAGGACAGGATACAGCCGGTGTCATGCTATGAAGAATCGGCCACCCTGTGTGTCTTGACATTGTCAATAGAAATAAATCTGTTTTCTTTACGACCTGGAAGTGGTGGTAAAATGACTGTTCTTGTGCCCTTCACTCCAAGGACTCGAACCGGCGCTCGATATGAGGGACCAAACTCTTTCTTGTTATCGATCTTCTCTCGAACCAGTTCTCCAACTTGGGGTAGCCAGCCAACTACCGGGATCTGCAACGCATCATCCGACGTGGAGGGCAAGTGTTCCTTTGCAAGACTGTCTCTGGTCTTTTGTAGATCCTGTAAAACATTGCAATGCTCATCTACGTCAAAGGCCGCGGCCTGGGCCTGGCAGTCTGCACCATCGAGGTCAGGGACGTACATCTTGATACCAAAGAGCATTTCGTATGGGGTCCGCCCACCCAGAGACCTTCTAGGGAGATTATTAAGCGCACGCTGCACGCCATAGAGGTGGGTCAGCCAGTTTCTACCAGTGCCTATAACACGGGCTGTCAAAGATTGCTTTAAGTCGCGGTTCATTCTTTCTACTACAGAATTGCCCTCAGGCCTGTAGGGACTTGAAAACTTCACCTGTACTCCCAACGAAACCATAGCATCCTTATACGCCTTAGAGGCGAAAGCCGGACCCTGGTCCGAATGGAAAGCACCACAAGCAAAGATTCCCACAAAGACACGCAAATCCTTAATGACAGTTCGCGAATCAGCGCTTCGATGCGGCCATACCCATACAAAGCGTGTGCATGAGTCAACTGCTACTAAGATGTATTTATACGCAGTATCAGAAGAAAAAGGACCGCAGTGATCCAAATAAACACAACCAAGTGGTTTATTAGAGATGTACAACTGTGTCTGAGGCGGACGCGCAGCAGTAGAAGGCTTGATCTGCTGACAAATGTCACACATAAGGACATAATCGCGCGTCTGTTTGTACAGTCCCCGCCACCAGAACCTCTGTTGTAGCTGAGATACAGTGGCTGAGACGCCCGCATGCGCAGACGCCACACCTTCATGAGCCGCTGTAATCAGAGAAGCTCTGCGATCCGAGTTGGGAACTAGACGCTCTCCAACTTCAGGAATTTTCACATAAGGAACCTTATCGGGACTTAAGTGGTATGTGTACTTCGAAGGGAACCCCGCAGGATATTTACCTCCCTTCTCCGTGGCAGCAACAGCCGCCAAGATGTCATCATCTATTTTGCTTTTGGACCTCGTGACTGCTGCAACTAAGTATTTTGATACCGCTGACTTCGCTGCTTCATCAGCAAGCGAGTTGCCAACAGCGTGGACCCCCACGCGCTGGTGGCCAAGAGTATGAATCACAAACACGAGTGGCAGTTTCTCTTTAAGTTCCGCCACTCGGACCCAGATCATTTTATGTTTTATTGTGCTACCCTTGGAATCACGAAAATCATTCTGAATCCAAAAGAACAAGTTCTCATTGTAAGACTGGACACAGTAGTAAGAATCACTTACGATTAAAGTCGTCACACAAGGATCAGCGTACTCCAATGCGAGCATAAGAGCACGAAGCTCAGCTAATTGTGCGGTGCAGTCCCCTAGTGTTTGCGTGTGCACAACACTGGACTGGAACTCATCGTTCACCATGGCACCGACTACAATGGCGCAAGCGGAAACGTAGGCATGTTTAGAGCCATGCGCAACCTGCGCCGAACCATCCGTGTAAATGATACAATGGAAATCCTCCAACGGCCGCATTGCTAAAGGAGCAGGATGAACAAATTCATACTGTAAATACTCCTGCGACCGTAAAGCGGCGTCAAAAATAAACGTGACATCCTGAGATGTCAAGGATGTAGCCCACTGAATCCACCGAGGGTGCAAAGCTTTAGAATTCGGTACACTGGCTTTCGTGACCGCCTCCAAGGCAGGACACGGGGTAACCACCAACATGCGCTTTCCCTGCGACAGGGCACGTTCCTTAAGAATTGCCATCTGCACAGCCGTTAAAACTTTCTCCACAGTGGAAAAACGCAGTTCAGCCGAAGTGTACAAGTGTGACTTGTAAGCAATAGGTACAGTATCCCCTTCATTAAAAGTCAGGTACGTGAAACCCACCGTCCCAGGGATAATTCTTATCACCAGGTTGGTCTGGTTATCACGAGTCTGTAAGTAGTCAGAAGCGAGCATATCAGCCTGCAAGGACTGCAGAATGGCTGAATGCTCAGGCAGCCAGCATGATTTGGAAAAAGATGGTTGTACCAAGGCATATAAAGGCTTGATACGCTGGGCATATTCCGGAATGTATGTCCTCCCGAAATTTAAAAAACCCAGTAAAGACTGTAATTTTTTCAGTGTTGTCGGAGAGCGCAACTGCGCGCATTTCTCCAGGAAGTGAGGAGCCAACCCCTTTCCTTCGTGGTTAAGTTCATAACCCAGAAACAACACTGTGTACTCCGCAATGTGTGATTTTGCAAAGTTAAACTTGTAACCCATGTCTGCAAAGTTACAAATTATGCTATTTACTCGACACAGATGCACCCAAAGTTCGTCGTCTGTGAGATAAATGTCATCCACATACGAACATGCAACTGGATCGAAGCTCTCCAAAAGAGAGACTATGCGGGCGGAAAACACTCCAGGACTATTCTTATATCCCATTGGGAGTCGTTTAAACATTTTTTGTACGCCGCCGCACGTAAAACTGGTCCATTGGGAACTTAGACCATCTAATCTATGTGCATAAAAACCATTGGAAATGTCAAGCGTGGTTTTGAACCGTTTGCGCTCAAGACTATTCACTAGGGCAGAGCCGTGAGTATTCTGTACCGCACAGTTACGGCAATGCGAGTTCAAATGCCGGTAATCCAAAACCAGACGATATGAGCCGTCCGGCTTGTTAACAGTAAAAAGGGGATTATTCATTGGTGACACACACGTTCCAATTACACCTTGATATTCCAATTGTTCAAGGATAGCCGCGACCGAAGCTTTAGCTTCACGCCGTATGGGATACTGGGGTTGTGGCTGCGGCTGTGACCGTAAAGGAATCTCATGGCTAGGGGACAATTTATCCCAGTCACACTGATTTCGGTACACAGCCGGCGCAAGCGCCAGAGCCCACTCTTCTGCAAAATGCAGCGCTTCCACTCTCGATACAGTGTGCGCGAAACTGGGGAGGATCACCTCCTCCCCTCGCGGAGCTGCGAGAACAAAAGGTGGGGGCCAGTCAGCCTCCGAAAGCAAAATGTCATACGTATCTGAAAGATTTTCCCAAAATACCCCTTTTACAGTTCGCTGCATGTCACCTTCAATTAACAGGACAATTTCAAAAAGTCTTTCAGGGGGAGCAACATGTGTATCAGCCGTTTCAATCACAATAAAAGTTTCAGTCGCTGTCACCTTCAACAGTGGACGGAGGGCCTCTCTCACTATGGTAATCTCCGCCGCGCTGTCCAGCAAGGTCAGAGCCCACGTCAGATTCCGAAGCCGCGTTCTCACTATCTGGGGCATATCGATGCGCCGTTAAGGCTGCGACTTTCTTCTTGGCAAACTGCGGTCTCTTTGGCGTAGAGTCGTCCCGCTGATCCCCTTCACTTCGCGTGCGGGGCTGGCCACGTCCTTGCTGGCCACCCCTGCCCCTGCCGCCCCCTCCACCACCGGTTGACGGAGCCGATGAGTCCTGAAAGGAACGAGGAGAGCGTTGGTCAGAAGCCTGAAATCTCTCAGGCGATTTAATCGTCGCGCGATCGCGCAAATCATAAACTCGATCTGACTGCGCAGGCTGCGAAGGCGTAGGACTAGAAACCTGTGTCTGCTGTTGTTGTTGCTTACCCTGATTCTGCTTTTTAGGCCAATTTTGTTTTTTGGACTTGGGTTGTCCACCCGTTTCCGAAGACTGTCCCTGGGGCTGCTTCTTCTCTTTTTCAGAAAAAGCCTTTAAACCCTTAGAAGTGCGGCCAACCATTTTATAAGCCGCCACAATAATTCTTGCCAGCTGACGGGGTTTCTCGGCATCGGGAATTAACGCCAGAGCATTGGCCACCTGAAAGTTCACTGCATCCCCCTTGACATTCGCAAGGATAAGACCGCAAACCGTCTCAAACGAGCCGCTCAGGCGCATACCTAATTCAACCGCCGACTCCGGTCCGTGATCATCCTGAACACGTTTAAGGACCGCAGAAAGGTTTGACACAGACGGGGTGCCATAGCACCTCGAGTAAACCGCTGCAAAAGTCTTACCCCAAGTTTCACAGTCAGCAAGTTCAGGGGCTAAATCTTTCGGTAAACTAAGCGTAAGAATCCGGTGTTTTTCACCCGGAGTCGTATTAGGAAACACAGCCTCCAGCTGGTCGAATTTCTCGGCAAGCCAGTAAGGAAAATCATCCTTATCCTGGGGCTTCTTGCCCATAACGGAATTCACCAAGACAGGACTGATTTTCAAACCAGCCTGTTCCGCTCGAAGCTGCGCACCTGCGGATACTGCGCCATGAACATTACGACCAATGTAATGAACAAGCGCCCTAATCACTCCAACCGCGACTTCATGAAGACGCCGCAGGTCAGCTAAACTACAAGTAGCGCGATTAGAGTGAGGAGTAAATCCACCCAAAGCGGGCAAATTTGTGCCCGGAATGGACAAAGGACCTAACCTCGGAGCCGTTAAAGAATGGGGTAGGACGCCACCAAACCAAACTCCGTGCTGCCAAGCATCGATAGGTACTTTCAGTGCCCTGTACGGAGCATAAGCCGCCGGCACAGCCGAGGCAGTGTATGAATGATAGACACCCGAATTAGCGTCCACTTCCGGAAATGTCACCCAGGAATAAAACAATTCGTACGGGTACGCATGTTCCGCACTCACCACTAGAACCACAGCCAAGCCTTCCACAGGGACATTATATGCCCGCAAGTGGTCGCGAACCGCGACGCGGCTATGCTGCGGTATGTCCACGGCCATGGTAGCACAGGAAGAGAAAAAAGACAAAGAACACTTTGTAGCACAACTGGGTAGTAATTCAAAGAAACCGTTTTTAGAAGAATTCAAGCTTGAAAAGACCTATTTAAAAAATAGGTAGGTTTTTCCGACACCACCGTTTACCGGAAACGGGAATGAAGGTGTCAAGGTTTGAATGATATACTACTCGAGTGTCATGTTTAAGGCCAACAACGTACGGGCGCCATGTAGCAGGGTTTCCGTTCTCCCACAGAACTGTGCATAGAGATCTAGAACCTCAGTGAGTTAGGATGATCCAAAAACTCATCTCAGTGTCAGAAATCCCCTTACCTAGCTAGCTACAGTGTCTCATGGGTCATTATGTAATGATCCATGTCTTAGACAAACCAGAACATGAACTTTAGAATACCTCAGGAATCGTGAAACACATGAACACTCTTTCGTTATATAATCATTTCAAACCAAAACTGAGAGTCAAAGAACACAAGTGCAAGTTTGAAATATTTATTATTCAATGCAAAGTTCTCAAACGCAGTATCTTGTATAATACCAAAATGCAGATTATAAAAATCAGAGTCAGCAGCATAGTCACTAATCCATAGTAAGCAAAAGGTGATAGCATGTTACAATGCAAAATCTATAGAAATCTATATCACCTATATTTCGCGCACCCTATTTTAGCATATTATTTTATATCTAAGAAGGTCTCATTCGGGCTTTAGCAGGGCGAACCCATACCTCTAAATGTCAGTAGGAGTAGATCACATCAACAGCTACCAGCTCTCTTCATGCGCAGCACCAAGTGTGTCGTTCATTCCGTGTAACTCTATCTTAAACCCGCGTAGAGCCCAAAATGTTGGCATCAACATTATTTGTGTTATGTCTAATGTGGTGCGAGGATCAGGCCTCCCAGCAACCTTGTGTTAGGTTAATTTTAGAGTGTGCAGCTCTCAGTGTGCAGACAGTTGTACCAAGTGTACCAGGCAAAGCTGATAGCATAGAAATAACATATTATTCTCAAATAAACCACCTCACCGCTTCTAGGGTGAAAGCGACAACAACAAGTATGTGTCGTGTGCAAAACTGAAGCCGAAGGAAAAAAAGCTGTTTAAACATGTAATGCACTCATGCTAACTTAACGCAATATATGTAACGAAGTATCCATATGACAAAACAGTTAGCAATAGGGGGCTATGATCTGTGGAAAGATACTATTGACCTTAAATCTGTTTGGGGTTCTAAAAACTGGCAAGTTCAAGGCACTGAGGCTTCGCTTCGTGCATGTCTCATCCCGAACAATGTTGTTTTTGAATTCAACTATTTCACAAACCACCTGCTTTGGATTGGCTATGTCTAAAAAATGAAATGCTCCTTCTCCTCCTGCTTTGGGAGAATAACCCACATGGTACAATCACACCAATAGGTCCCTTTATGAATTACAGTCTATGATACAAAATTCATATTTTAATATTTCCAGTTTGGATCCCCAAGGTTGGTTATTATGGCAAAAAAGTTCAGATTCTTCAGAGCCGCTTGTCAGTGTACGCCAATGTTTGTTGACCAGTTTTTGTACTTCGTTGGTTACTGGACTATAAGTGGTGACACAGACAGTTCTGCTCAGTTGGTCGTCTTTTTTAGGCTTATCTTCCAAGAGTGCTTCACGATTGTTATTCCTGGCTCTTTTCATAGCCTTGAGAATAACATGATTAGGGTATTTTCTTTGTCTCTGTTTCATACTTAAGTCCTTAGCCTGAGTTTTGTACTTAGCTATATCGCTACAGTTCCGGCGTAGGCGTAGGAACTGCCCATATGGCAAGTTCTCCCTCAGGTGACGAGGATGGAAACTGTCAAACCTGAGGAGGCAGTTCCTGGCCGTGGGTTTAAAATGGGTCTCGGTTTTCAAGAAACCTGCTTCATGGTAGATATTGAGGTCCAGAAAAACCATTGACCTGTTAGACATTTGGTGGGTGAATTTTAAGAAAGAGTTCTGGTCGTTGAGCCAATGCATGAAATCAGTGATTGAATTGCCATCCCCCTCCCAAATCACCAAAATGTCATCAATATATCGTCGCCATGTATGGATTCTTCCCCTGAAGGGGTTGCTGGGGTGGAGAATCTTCGAGGACTCCAGGTGGTGAACGTAGAGTCCCGCCAGGCTCGGAGCAAATGTACTCCCCATGCTGGTTCCATGGCTTTGCCAAAACAGGGTGCCTTCGTATTCGAAAAAGTTTTTGGTAAGGGCTAGCGAGATACATTCCATGACAACTCCACGGGGGGTTTGGTATTTCCATCGGTCAGAGTGGAGTACTTCTTCGATGATAAGAAGTGTCTCATCATGTGGGAGGCTCGTGTAGAGACTCTCCACGTCAAGGCTCAGAAGCATTTGTGAGTCAGGATCAAAGTGGTAGTTCTGTAGTAGTTGCAGCACCGCTTTAGTATCCCTTAGATACGTGTCAGTAGCTTGCACCAAGGGTCTCAAAAAGGCATCGGCGAACTTCGACAGAGGTTCGAGGATGGAAGAGATGCCGGACACAATTGGGCGCCATGGTGGGTTTTCAATACTCTTACGGACTTTGGGTATAGTATAGAAATAGGGGGTGCGAGGATTTTTCTGCACCAGGAATTCAGATTTTTTTTTGGTTAACCAGTCATGTGCCAGGGCCTCCTCAATCATTCCCTCGATCTGTATTCGTAGGGACTCTGTGGGATCTTCTATCAGTACCTGATAGTTTCTTCTATCAGAGAGGAGTCTCCTGTATTCTTTGTCATAACCAGTAGTGGTTTGGATAACCACTGCCCCACCCTTGTCTGCAGGTTTTATGGTTAGGTTTTTGTTGAGTCTTAGTTCTCTGATTGCCTCATTCTCAAGTTTACTCATGTTCTGCAACACCACCACAGGGAGTTGGTTGTCTAGAGGGGTGAAATTAGACTTTGGTTTCAGACCTGTGTCAGAGGTATCTTGAGAAGGTTCTTTGTCTTTGAAGAAAGCCAACATCGTTTACTGGGTCTAGCTCTTGGCTATACACAGGTTAGGGTGGATTCCCGTTTTGAAAGTGACCATTCTGTCACTACCTATTAAGTAGGCAAGCTATGTCAGAACTGGCTCAAACGTTTCACTTTAGCATCAGTTAAGCTTCATTTGTCTAAATTGACTGACAATGTTGATTTGAATGAGTTTGTGAAAGGTCCTGCAACTGGCAGGTCCAAAAGATGGATATATGCTATTTACAAAGAAGTTTGGAAACGGTCTCAAATTGAAGCTGCTTCTAGGTTAAGAGCTATTGATCAGGCCAATTTAGAAAAAGTGCTTGCAGTTGTAGATTATAGTATTAATAAACTTTCTTCTCGAATTTATACACTAGATAATATTGTTTCATCAGTTGTTGATATTGTGCAAGATGACGTGTCTGTATTGTACCATGGTCAAAATCAATTACGTTCTGTTATGCTGTTTGCCTGGACTTTGCAAACTTTAAAGGCTGGTAAAGTTCCATGGGACTACATGTAAATTGACACTTGTATAGCGCACTACTCACCCGCAAGGGTCTCAAGGCGCTTGTACGAATACCGCTGTGGAACCCATCCTGGCTTTCCCTGTGAGGCGTCCACTCCTGGGCACCCCCAAGGTGGAGGCCAGGCATCCTTAGCATTGTGGGGGCCGTTGTGGAGATTAAGCAAGCTATTGCCCAGAGTTGCAGAGTGGGACTCCATGATTGGAATAGGCACTGAGGCGAGAATTATCAGGCCCGTGGAATTTTTGAGCCCAAGACCCGCCGAGGCAGAGAATTTAACCCTGGTCCCGGGCTAGACCTCTGCATCAGGGTCTGCCGCTCTAACCATTAAGCCACACTTCTCCACTAGAATACATCCTCTCTATTTTTACTGTTTAATTTAACTGAAAAGCAACAATTAATGTTGATGAAGGATGCTGCATATTCACTTTTGCATACTGAAAAGTTGGAACCTTTACCTTTTTCTGTGGCCGAGTCAAATTCAGCTGTTTGGTTAATTCACGGGTTAATAACATTACCTTTTCCACTGTTCAAGTTCTCTTCATGCATGAAACACTATGCCATAGGCAGATATGAACCATTGGGTAGTGCCTATCTCCATGAAACATGGTCTCTACCTTTTACCTACAGGTGCATGAGGGAGGGGAAAAGAAGTTTATTTGAATGGTGAAGAGTGCACTTCCACACCTGATCACTCACTAGTTTGCAAGAACATACAATTGCATGGCTCTTGTAATTCGAACACACCTAATTTGGTCTGCATTTTAAAAGGTTCACCCGCCCCGGCAATAATACCGACTTTCACTTTGCTAGCAAACTGCAGTTATTTGCTTTTAAATAATGAAGATTGATGTGGCATGCTGGCAGGGATCCCGTACATTGTGACTGTCTCCCAGCATGTAGTTTGCAGTAAAAATGTGCTGTTCCCTCCTCCGCATGGGAAGCTCGATGTATCCATCTGGCCTTCCATTCCGACCTTGAAAGCAGAGTTCAACAAGATGAGTCGTATAAGGGCTCTATTATCTCAAAAAGCAGTTGCCCTTACTTCTTTGCGTGAAACATTCATCCTCCACGTGGCAAATACTCGCACCGAGGTACGTGCTCTTTTGAATACTGATCTCCCCCTGCATTTTGGTGCATTGATTTACACTATCTTTAACCCCTCGTCGACTACAGGCTTGGCACACTTTTTTAAAGTTGTAAGTTCTGACCTTGTGACTTTGTTCCAAACTATATTTGGAGTGATACCGGCATTTTTCCATTCTATTTTTTCCAGCCTCTTCGGCGGTTTACTGTTAATTTTCGCCTTGGCTGCTGGTGTACTGCTGTTAATTTGTTTACTCAAAAAAGGCTGCACAATTTGTGTCACACGACAACCTGCCCTGGCTGCTGCAGCTTCGCAACCGGATGCTTGATTACTAAGGAGCGCTACCTCTGGCTACCTTGAGTGTGGCATATGGATTATCTTTCCGGTTTTTGTACTCTACATGCGTGCAGCCTGTGTTCCATTGCCTGGATTGTTGTTTTGAATGGGCTCAGGATTTGTGTCTCTACAATACGGTGTCTCCTAACCTGGATTAAGACCAGCTGATGAGCCACTTAGTTGCTCAAGAGTTGGAATGTTCTGGCATCGGGATTATGGCCTGTGCAGAGGCACATGGGTTCGTAGGTAATTGGTTTATATGCGTAGCGGCACATGACTTCCTGGCACGCCGTTTTATTGAAGAATACTCAGTTGTCCTCTCATGGTGCTAGAGGCTCCAGCTATCGAAGAACATGCATGTTCCTTTTCATTATTGAATTGGATGGCTGAAATGTTTTCTGAGGAGAACAATGACTTCCTGTTGGAGGCTGTTAAAACGTAGTGTGCCTATACGCTGTTGGATTGAAGTGGCATTGATCCAACTTGAAATACGTACTGAGCTTGAGCTTTTTCGTTCATTTTTTATCACTACTCATTCCTTGTTTTGAAAGCTCTATTGCCCCAGTTATGTTTTAATACATTTTTGGTTACTAATTCAGAATTTTACTTCCAATTTGGCATATTTTATAACTTAGTTCTATCTGACTCGAACTTGAACTCTGCGTTTCAATATTGCCCCCCTTTTGTGCGTGTTCCGATCAAGGGAGGGTGTAGTTAAGACAGGGCCCTGCTTGCGCACATTGCTATGTTAGCATAGGCTTATTAAAAGTTAAACACCATTTTACCTTTTTGCTGCTTTTGCACACTACACTATATGTAACTGTTGTTGTAAGTTAGGCTCCTTGAATTTCTTCACATGAGAATGGCTTTTTTCAAAATCCCTAGACTTACATCGTGACCTTAGTCTGCACAGTGAGTGCTGAAGCCTCCAGGTTATCATAACAATGTAAACTGTTATTCTGGCTAATCGGCCCACGCTCTAGACACAACATGCAGGCAGCTGCGGCTAACTGAAATTCTAGCGCCTTTAATATTACACTGCATGCATGATTATGGCACTTGGAGAAAATCCATTTCCAGAGAGAGAGAGCTTTTGCAGATCCTGATGTGATTTATCCCTGCAGATCTTTGAGGTATGGGTTCCCTATTGAAGCCAAAGAGACCTTTTAATATTTTATAACACATAGCTCCTAGCAAGGGAGGGTGGTACACGAGGCACTATAGGTCTTGTTTCCACTATCATTATAATATGATTTTTCCTTTTGTGTTTTATGGAATTGTGACAATGCTGATCGTATTATTTTTAATCATATGCCTGCTTAAGTTAGCAAAAATACTGCATCTTAGAGCACGTCATTAAAATAAACATTTTAAACTTTTCCGTGCCTCTATTTACTCCCGTTGTGGACTGGCATGAAAATAAAAATGAAAGAGTGTTCTTGATTCCCACCTTTCCTGAGAAAACCATAAGTCGCATGTTCTGGGTTGTCTAATCATTGGTAACTTTGCTCTACGACGAAGAGCTAATGAGACACTGATGCTAGGCAGTTAGGGGTTCTAGGTACTGAGGTGAGTTTTTTGGTCCACCACAATTCACTGAGGTCTTGGGTCTCTGTGCACAGTTCTGTGTATGAGCAGAATCCCCGCAACAGTGGAAAAGGTGAGCATGGTCATCAGAAGATGAAGCAGTAATGAGGGAGGCACAAGCTCTCTTGAGAATGCGCCAGTTATTGTGTGCCGCAGCTCCGCCACCCATAGTGCGCCGCATTTACAACGCGGCGCACCATGGGGCAAAAATGGCACAGATGCGTGACGCATCTGTGCCATAAAGGCGGCGCATTGCTGGAGTTGCGACACAAGTGCGATGCAGCTCCAGCAATGCTCTGGGGGGCCCTATCTGTCCAATGCTGCGTCAAGCCTTACGCCTGCTTCAAGCAGGCGCAGGGCTTTGACACAGCATTGGCCTAAAAGTGACTGAGTGAAATCTTGTAGATTTCACTCAGCCACTTTAGGAGGCGTTCTTGTGCAGGAACGCCCCCCACCCCCCTGCGCCAGAACGCCTCCTTATGGCGCAGGGCTTTACAACGTGACGCATCTCCCAGATGTGTCATGTTGTAAATACCCCGCACCATGGCGCATCTTTTGCGCTGCCGCTGCGTCACAAGAGTGACACAACGGCGGCGTGAAAGAGGCGCAAGGGGCTTGTAAATGTGCCAGTTGTTTCTAAAAGGTGGAGGACTGGAAGAGCAGAAGAAGAAGGGAGAACGTCCACAACCTTAAAGTATTGAAAAATGGACCTGGCAGCAGTGCAGACAGCGCTGACGGTAGAGCTGATTCCTCAAAAGGCTCCAGAAGGTCTTGTATTGCTGGAAGGCTTGGCGGGCAGGGGAAGCCAAGATCTAGAGAGTTCGAGTGGAACAACCCTGCTTATATTCTTCTAGGGCACAATACTTTTGTCTTCAAAGAGCCTCTGAAAATCATGAGGAATGCATCTGGCAAATGTAGAAACCATCGATCTAACTCTGGAGTCCACCATGTCCTGTCTCAAATGCCAGGTCTGGTGGGCTATTATTCAGCACCTCAGCCAAGCGGGCCCGTATCTGATCTGGAGGGCTGGGCCCTTGTAGAGATGGCATGGAAGTAGCGCTCCAGTAGGCATGTGATGCTATCAGACCAGAGGAGAACATTTTCTTCCCCATGAAATCTGTGCTTAGACTCCCAGTTAGGAGGAAAGGAGTTGGGGGTTCTGCTCGGATAACAATGCTCAGGCATGAGTTAGTAGAGAGCTCTTCGGATATCTGGAGCCAGCTTAAGGCCTTGACAGCGGGTTCAGAAGTAGGGTTCTACCCTGCAGCCAAAGTGGGTCCAGAAGACCTCATTGAAAGACAAAAGGGGCTCAGAGGAGGAAGATGAGGACTGGAGAATTTCTGGATCTTCAGGATCGCTGCTGTAATGGAAGCAGTATACTCTGAGCAAGGACCAGTGGGACTGTCCACAAGAGGCATCCAGGTGCCACTGACACTATAAGACTCCAAGAACCATCAGTGCTATCAGCAGAGGTACATTTTCTGCATCATGCTACAACCATCTATATGTGCTCACAACGGAGGCCATCCGAATGGCCAGAATCTGAGCCATAAAGGTCCACTGTCCATACAAACCATGGCGAGAGGCAAGGGCTCACACAAGGGCGCGTTGTTGAAAAAGGTCTAGGCCTGCTCGATTTCATCAACAGCTTGGTTTTTGAAGGGACGTATTCCAATTCACCTGCGATGGCGGGTGTGTTGAGCGTAGTGACAACAGCAGAGCTGGCACTGCAGCAACCACGAGGCTTCGGATAGGATTGAGGTGCCCTCACGATGAATCAGCTTTAAGGCACTTCCTGTTGTGGTTGACCAGCATCAGGGCAGGTGCCCTGTACTGGCAAGGCTGTTGAAATGAATTTTTAGTCTTGTGTTCAGATTAGGGGCGAAACAAACAAAATCCAGGCAATGGCCTCGGCAAATTCTCTGACGTCAGTGATTCAGTGGGCAGAGACAGCGCTCCATCAGCAGTATTACAACATGCTGGTCATACATAGGCAACCACATTGGCAACGCCAAGCCCCAGATGCAGGTGGGCTCTGTATGGTGTTATTTATAACCATCACTGACTGGCATGCAAGCATCACTTGTGCTTCATGTGCATAATAATGTCTTGGTTTGTGATAGCCCTTAACCACGGTGGTAGCCCTCCACAGTGGTAGTCCTCCACGGTGAAGCCCTCCACTCTAGTAGCCCTCCACAGTAGCTGCCCTCCACAGTGGCAGCCCTCCACAGTGGTAGCCCTCCACGGTGGTAGCCCTCCACAGTGATAGCCCTCCACGGTGGTAGCCCTCCACAGTGATAGCCCTCAATGGAGGTAGTCCTCCATGGTAGTCGCCCTCCACGGTGGTAGCCCTGCAAGGTGGTAGCCCTTCACGGTGATAGCCCTCAATGGAGGTAGTCCTCCATGGGAGTAGCCCTCCTCAGTGGTAACCCTGCACGGTGGTAGCCCTCCATGATAGTAGCCATCCACGGTGGTAGCCCTCCACGGTAGCAGCACTCCACGGTAGTAGACCTCCACAGTGACAGCCCACAATGGAGGTAGTCCTCCATGGTAGTAGTACTCCACAGTGGTAGCTCTCCACAGTGGTAGCTCTCCACAGTGGTAGCCCTCCACAGTAGTTGCCCTCCATGGTAGCCCTCCACGGTGGCAGCCCTCCATGGTGGTAGCCCTCCACGGTGGTAGCCCTCCACAGTGGTAGCCCTCCACAGTGGTAGCCTTTCATGGTGGTAGCCCTCCACAGTGGTAGCCCGCCACAGTAGCCCTCCACTGTGGTAGCCCTCCATAGTGATAGCCCTCCACTGTGATAGCCCTCCACAGTAGCCCTCCACAGTAGCCCTCCACGGTGGCAGCCCGCCACAGTGGTAGCCCTCCACAGTGGTTGCCCTCCACAGTGGTAGCCCTTCACGGTGGTAGCCCTCCACAGTGGTAGCCCTCCACGGTGGTAGCCCTCCACGGTAGTAGCCCTCCACGGTGGCAGCACTCCACAGTAGCAGCCCTTCACAGTGGTAGCCCTCCACAGTGATAGCCCTTCACGGTTGCTCTCCACAGTGGTAGCCCTCCATAGTGATAGCCCTCCACAGTAGCAGCCCTCCACGGTAGTAGCCCTCCACGGTGGTAGCCATCAACGGTGGTAGCCCTCCACGGTAGCCCTCCACAGTGGTAGCCCTCCAGAGTTGCAGCACTCAACAGTGGTAGCCCTCGACGGTGGTAGCCCTCCACAGAAGCAGCCCTCCACAGTAGTAGCCATCCACAGTGGTAGCCCTCCACAGTAGCAACCCTCCACGGTGGTAGCCCTCGACAGTGATAGCCCTCAATGGAGGTAGTCCTCCATGGTAGTAGCCCTCCATGGTGGTAGCTCTCCACGGTGGTAGCCCCACACAGTGGTAGCCCTCCAAGGTGGTAGGCCTCCACGGTAGTAGCCCTCCACAGTTGTACCCCTCCACAGTGATAGCCCTCCACAGTGATAGCCATCCACAGTAGCCTCCACGGTGGTAGCCCTCCATGGTGGTAGCCCTCCACAGTAGGAATGAATATCAATGGCTTTGGGTAGTAATGAATATCAATGGCTTTGGGTAGTACTGAATATCAATGGCCTCGGATAGTAATGAATATCAATGGCCTCAGGTAGTAATGAATATCAATGGCCTCAGATAGTAATGAATATCAATGGCTTTGGGTAGTAAAGATAATCAATGGCCTCAGGTAGTAATGATTATCAATAGCTTTGGGTAGTAATGAATATCAATGGCTTTGGGTAGCAATGAATATCAACGGCTTTGGGTAGTAATGAAATCAATGGCTTTGGGTAGTAATGAATATCAGTGGCCTCGGGTAGTAATGGATATCAATGGCTTTGGGTAGTAAAGAATATCAATGGCCTCAGGTAGTAATGATTATCAATAGCTTTGGGTAGTAATGAATATCAATGGCTTTGGGTAGCAATGAATATCAACCGCTTTGGGTAGTAATGAAAAGAAAATGGCCTAGGGTAGTAATGAATAACAAAGGCATCGGGTAGTACTGAATATCAATGGCTTTGGGTAGCAATGAATATCAATGGCTTTTGGTAGTAATGAATATCAATGGCCTCCGGTAGTAATGAATAACAAAGGTATCGGGCAGTAATGAATATCAATGGTTTGGGTAGTAATAAATATCAATGGCTTTGGGTAGTAATGAATATCAATGGCTTTGGGTAGTAATGAATATCAATGGCCTCTGGTAGTAATGAATATCAGTGGCCTCGGGTAGTAATGGATATCAATGGCTTTGGGTAGTAATGAATATCAATGTATTTGGGTAGTAATAAATATCAATGGCTTTGGGTAGTAATGAATATCAATGGCTTTGGGATGTAATAATTATCAATAGTATCGGGAAGTAATGAATATCAATGGCCTCAGGTAGTAATGAATATCAATGGCGTTGGGTAGTAAAGAATAGCAATTCCTTTGGGTAGTAATGAATATCAATGGCTTTAGGTAGTATTGAATATCAATGGCCTCGGGTAGTAATAAATATCAATGGCTTTGGGTAGTAATGAATATCAATGGCTTTGGGTAGTAATGAATAGCAATGGCTTTGGGTAGTAATGAATATCAATGGTTTAGGTAGTAATAAATATCAATAGCCTTGGGTCGTAATGAATATCAATGGCCCCGGGTAGTAATGAATATCAATGGTTTTGGGTAGTAATAATTTCAGTGGTATCGGGTAGTAATCGATATCCGTGGCCACTGGTAGTAATGAATATGAATGGCTTTGGGTAGTAATGAA
The DNA here is from genome assembly GCF_964263255.1 of Lissotriton vulgaris. Taxonomy (NCBI): domain Eukaryota; kingdom Metazoa; phylum Chordata; class Amphibia; order Caudata; family Salamandridae; genus Lissotriton; species Lissotriton vulgaris. The sequence goes on from NW_028245402.1 coordinate 120,028, forward strand.
TATCAATGACTTTTGGTAGTAATGAATATCAATGGCCTCAGGTAGTAATGAATATCAATGGCTTTGGGCAGTAATGAATATAAAGGGCTTTGGGTAGTGATGAATATCAATGGCTTTGTGTAGTGATGTCATTAAAGGAACAAGGCGTCCGAGTTCGTGGGACAAGATGTTGTCTCTTGGTATGGAACCAATGGGTATCGCTTATACTAATTGTGGGTATTTATAACCCTGGGGAAGGCAAAAATAAAGTATATTTTTACTTCAACATTAACACTCCGTATTTACATAATATCTACTAAATACAAATACTTGTTTGGAATAATTTTTAGGAAAATTGCACGTATAAGGATTTCAAAAGACAGGTCTAGGACATTGACGATGTTAAGGACTGAAATGTATGTATTTAAACTAGTACATTCACTTATTAAGTACACATATATATGAAAGACTCTTAAATTAAAAGTATATCAAAAACAACGTTTGGTCACAATATTAAATTTTATTACACATCGCACAATATAAAAAACAATTTAAAAACATTTGTCCATAAATATAATCATCACAGTATTAAAAGTCAAAGAATCAAAAGGTCGACGCGGCGTTTCGGCTTTTTCTTAGTATGCCTTCATCAGGACTGATTCTAAACAATTAAAATCATAGAGCACAAAGTTACCAAACGAGAAATTTGTGTACATTACATTTTTAGGTGAGCACTCTTGACATCCTAGGTCCCTTGATTTGCAATCAAAAGTTTTTTTTACTTTACATTACTTCACATACTTATTCACATTGCAATCCGGTATTTTCTCTTTCTGTTTTTTAAACATGCAATAGACACATCTTTTACATATGTTTTCTACTATCTCATTGTTGCCTTCCCCTTGGACCTATGTAACCCATTATTGGGGGACCCCCCACTGATTCCAATTACCAAAGAAAGAAGTACCTCCCATAAATCAGGTGCGTACCTTGTGTGTCCAGATGGATTTGATTATCCATGTGGTTTGAACTGTATGGTTCTAACAGGAGTCCTTTCTGGTGATATGGACCTCTGTGCTTTGCTTCACTGTTCTCCGCAAAGTTGTTCTGTTTTCTAAGTGAACATAAATATGTTTAATAAATCTTGGGATAAAGCGCTATATTCCAATTATTTAATTATTTTAATATAGGCCTGATTTACTACCGAAGTTGTAGATAGGTTGAATTTCCACTACTTCAGTATGTACTTTATTCCAAAGGATCTGAAAATTCTTTCCCTCTTTAAATCTACCTAGGGATATAAAGGTACAGATTTATATTCTCGTTTTACACCCCCAGACTTGTATTTATATTTGCACATATCGGTAGACACATACCTTGATGGGGATATGTCTATGCCGTGTAATTAACTGCCAGGAGGAGCCACCGTTCTGTGATTTAGGTGCAGAGCTCCCTATGAGGTAAGCATGTCTATTAGTAAAACAGTTATTCCTTATAGTTTTAGATTTTCCATCAACAACCAAATCTGGTACATGTCCTTTTTATAGCTACTCACCGTAGGAACTGTATATCCAATTCTAGACCTCAACCTCTTTCAATTAGGCACAGGTAAGTTTAGCTGACATCTTCTTCTGTCATTAGCTGATGTCTGTGGGGATTATATTACCAGTGTTAATGACCTATTCATTATAAAGGTATGCTCTTAAGGTACTTAATTAAAAACTCGAACCTTTGCTTTAAAGCTGCTTTAGATTTTAAACTAACCTGTACTGTTTCTATGTTATTTATGTTTTCAAACTTAACTACTATATCCTGGTGCTAAATTTAATCTTAAGGTTCTATTTATCGGAACGTTTGCTCCAAAGAGCTCTGACAGCGCTTCTTACCCGTATTATATGAGTCGGCCTCCCTGCTCCTTTCTTCCTGACAGTTTTTCCCTCTGGTTGCAGCACGGCGTTCTGTTGAGAAAGAACCGGCTGTGTTTCGCGCTAGCCTAAATACTGATTTGCATATAGATTTGGCGCCAAACGGTCACCGTAATTGCCAAACATTGGGCGGCCGCCTAGGAGAGGGCGTCGCCGAGTTACTGCGTTGCCTTGGTTACGTTTGCCTACGTTGTCACGGAAACCTCATTCTATAGTCGGCGTATTCGCTTTTCCAAACATTGAAAAATGCCCGTATTATCCCCACAGAGCTGTGGGCATCGTGCGTGTAGTACCTGGCTATTATGATCGCCTGTTTTTGTTTTATAATGCGGTACTGTTTTGTTCAATTAATCTTGGGGCGGCTTCGAGTTCTATTAAACCTACCCCCATAAGCTATCCCCGTCTTGTAAAGTCCGCCGCTATTGGTTAAGGCGCATGTTGCGTGCTCGGTGTGTCGCGTTGCTAAGGGGACAAAGAAACTCCGTTATTCTGTCTCATATCTTTTATGTTAGCGATTTATTGGCCCAAGACAGAATTTTTTAATACGAAACAGTATTTTTTAATTTATATTAATTAAGGCCCTTGCTTTATTTCTTTGGATTTATTTACAGGCGCTTGGTACAACAAGGGTGAATACTTACGTGTATTGATGTTGCCCTCCGCTGTTGGACGTAAACTTGGGGATTTATGTAAACATGGGACTCGCTATTTGGAATGCGAGTAAAGGCCACCATTTAAATATATTGTGTTGAAAAAGTGTTTACCTAATTTCTTATAACTACATTATTAATTTTACTCTATTATTTGTATCGTTGCGCATTCTAGAAAGATAAACATAATACTATATCTAATGCCCTAGTTTTCACAGGAAACTGATATTGTAGGATACGGGAGGGAACTTATTTAAATAAGCCATGCTCTTAATTCAGAATTATCTTCTCCCAATCCTCCCTCGAGTTCAGTCCACATCTTACGCTGTTAAAAGAAGACATGTAAAATTGCTCTCTTCTTTTCCTCTTATTCTCTATGTTGCCTCCTCTATTACTCCCTGTTATTTTCTCCAGTCCGCACCATTTCAAGTCCTCAATTTGGTGCTTTGCAGCCTTCCAATGTTCCGTGAGGGGGGCCCCTAATTTGTTTGTCCTTATGGCTGACTTATGCTCATTCAACCGCAGTCTGATTTCTCTGGACGTTTCTCCTACATAGGATTTCTGGCATGGACATTGGATGAGATATATGATATTCTTTGTCCTGCAGTTCATGAAACTCTTTATATTCGCTGATTTATTATTAACTGTCACTGTTTTGCCTTTAATGATGCTGCTGCAGTTGCTACACCCAGAACAAGGAAATGTTCCTGTTGGCATGGGTGTGTTATCCACAGTGCGTTGACTAATAGTGCTCCTTTCTCTATAAGTATGAACTAGACAGTTCCTGATAGTTTTATTTCTTCTGTATGAGAAAATGGGCCTAGGTATCGGGATCTGTGTTTTGTCTCTTATTAGGTGCCAATTCCTGTTTATGATGTTTTTTACTCTATGGCTTACTTGAGAAAAGTTAGTGACAAACATGATAGGATCCTGGGGATCCTGGATCTTTTCTTTGGGTTGAAATAAATTGTCCCTATTAAAATATTTGGCCCTTTTGTACGCGTGTCTGATCATTTTTTTGGGGTAACCCCTATTAAGGAATTTCTCCTTGAGGTTGTCCGCATGTTTTTCAAAATCTTTCATTGACGTACAGTTCCTCTTGAGCCTCAAGAACTGGCCAAAAGGGATATTGTTTTTCTGAGACGCCGGGTGATTGCTTTGGAAGTGCAGCATTGTGTTCCTATCCGTGGGTTTCGTGTACAATTCCACGGTTAGGTGGCCGTCAGTATGTTTAGTTACAATGTCCAAAAATTCTACCTGATCTTTGTTGGTATGTGAGGTAAACTTAAGGTTGGGATCTCCAAGGTTTAACCAACGGAGAAAGTCCTCCAATATTTCCTCATCCCCTGTCCAGATGAAAAAAATGTCGTCTATGTACCTTCCCCATTCTGAGATGTTCTCATAGAAGGGGGCAACCGGATTGTGGATGTGCACATCCTCAAACCTGGAGACGTACAGACACGCCAGACTAGGAGCACAGGTGGCCCCCATGCTGGTCCCCTTAATCTGCCTAAATAGGCTATCTTGGAAAAGGAAAATGTTATTTTTTAGAATTAATGTGATGCACTCCAGGATAAAGGATTGATGGTGTTCAGTTATATCTTGTTGGGTCATTAGAATTTCTTCCATAATCTCTATGGTGCTATCTTGCGGAATATTTGTATATAGCGCTTCTATGTCCAAAGTCACCAATGTCTGTGTGTCTGGATTGAACGCCAGGCCCTCAATTTTCTGGATCATGTGTGTGGTATCCTTAATATATATGGGGTCCTCCTTATTATTTTTACACTTTGTGTAGTGATGAATATCAATGGCTTTGTGTAGTGATGAATATCAATGGCCTCTGGTGATAATGAATATCAATGGTTTTGGGTAGTATTGAAGTAGGAGTAGAATACTTACTCATACCATCTCCTAAGATGCTCACCAGGGGCTTGTGGTCAGTGAGAAGAGTGAAATGCTTACTCCACACGCAAGGGAAAAAACGTTTCTATAGCCCAACAACATGCCAGCAACTCCTTTTCCATGACAGAATGCTGATGTTCCGCACCTCTCAGTACAGGAGAGGCAAAACCAATAGTGTGTTCAATACCATAAACTTTCTGAGTCAACATGTCTCCCAAACCCAATTGACTGGCGTCCACCGTGATATAACATTCGTGAGATGGGTCAAAAGGCTTAAGAGCCATGCAACAACTCAAAGAAGATTTCACACAATCCAATGCACTCACACACTCCTCATCCCAGTCAAACACTACACCTTTCTTTAAAAGTGAGCTTAGGGGGGTGAACAATCGTTACGAAATTGGGAACAAACTTAGAATAATATTCACAAAGACCCAGTAATGATTTAACACCGGACTTATCAGTGGGGGCAGGAGCGTTAGTGATGGCATCCATTAAACCTGGCTTAGGACTCACACCTTCCTTAGACACGACATGACCGAGGTACTCAACCCTATCGCAGGAGAACTCACACTTTACAGATTTGAGCACAACCCCATGCTCCTTGAACAAGGACAACACTTTGTCTAATGGGGTACAAAAGGGGATGGTGATGGACTGAGCATCTGAATCAATCAAACACTCACACCCAGTCAAAAGATCTGGGTTTACGTTTCGTTTTATAACTTTTATTCGATTACAGTTTTTTATAATCATAAAAAGTACATAGTTTAAAAGAACAATTGAGATATTTCGACATATACATAGAAAGGAAAAAGGAAAAGAAGAATTTTTTTAAGAAGTGCTTGAGAGAGAGCATGTTACATAAGTGCTTCAGTTAAGTTTGAGAGTTTATGTCGGATTAAAATGGAGGCCTTTAAGAACATTACCACAGATTTGGCTACATGCGGAGAGTTCAGACATTGCAGGAGCAAAAATGCTGAGTGGCACTGTCTATAGCCAGCAGATCGAAGGAGTGGAAGTATCCAAGAATTGCGAGGAGCTTTGTAGTATTTGCAGAAAAAAATAAGATGGATCGCTGTTTGTTGAGATATACCATCACATGGACAGTTCATGAGCGAACAAGACCAATTGTGAGTTTCAGGAAAGGAAACCAGACGAAAAAAGGTGTTGAAACGGAATCTTGTTAATAAGAATTTTTCCTGGTTTGATAGAAAAAACGAAAGGTAGGGTTGCATTCCTTTAAGGGGTTGTATTGCACAGATCTGGGTGTTAGAGGCTTTCATGATCTCCAACTGATTTCTCAGCTCTCTCAGGTGGGTCAAGCACATCGATTTTAGCTGCTGCCTGGAAATGTCTTCAACAGAAGGAGGACCATCAAAATAGGATTTGCGGCCTAGATCGTAAAAAAAGTTCCGTACAAAGACCAACCAAGTTTGTTGCCAGTTTGTTAGGGCTAGGCAGTCTGTGATCAAAGATCGTGTCAGGTGGCATTCAGGTTTGGACCATATTCGTTGCCACAATAAAATCGGTTGCGAACGGATAGTGTCTACTATGTAGTCCATGCCAAGCTCGGTATGGGAAGCAAAATTCGGGGCGCTTTGGGGGAGGGCCAGCAGATATTTGATGAAAGTATTCTCAGTTATTTGAAGGTGATCAATGTGGCCATGTCCCCACACGCCTGCTCCATAGGTAGCCACACTGTGGCATTTTGCGTAGTAGACTTTCAACAGCTCTGGAGGAGCAGGTTTCCCGAGCTTTCTCAAGAAGGACATCAGGGCCGATGTTGCGCGCCGAAAAAGGAGATTTCTGGTAATCGTAGCTTGACGCCAATTCAGTGCGTCATCCACAAGAATTCCGAGGTATGGGTACACAGATGTTCTTTCCAGCTTTGTATTATCCACCAGTATTGGTTTTGGTTTTTTAACCCTAGGGCCAATATACATAGTGAAGGTCTTTTTTATGTTAATTTTCAGGCCAGGTGAGTCCATAAAAGTGCTGTATTTATTGATTTGCTTCTGAAGTTGATTTAATGTGCGGGCAAGAATAACAGAATCGTCTGCGTATAGCAGTGTTGGTATTTGTCAGTGGTTTATCAGGGGTAGATCCTGGCTCCCTTCGAGCATGGCCTGCTCTAGTCCATTGGTGTAAAGGTTGAACAGGAAGGGAGCCAGTACACAGCCCTGTCTGACTCCTTTTGTTATTGAAAATGAGCGGGACAGCTCACCGTTGGTACCAAATCTGACTCGCCCGGAGGCATTTGAATATAGTTCGCGAAGGAAAGCTATTAAGGAAGGATCCACTCCTAGATCACTGAGAATTTTCCAAAGTTTGCCATGTTGGACACAATCAAATGCCGCACTCAAGTCGACGTAGATGAGGAGGATGTTACCTCCTTTGGCGCCAGCATATTTCCCAGCCAGGAGTGCAAGGTTCAGGGCCTGTTCCACGGTCCCGAGCCCCTTCTGGAAACCATATTGCAGGTCAGTCATGATGTTATTTTCCCGGGCCCAAGATTGCAATTGGTCCAGGAGCACTCTACCTGCAATTTTGCCCATGGAGTCCAGAAGGGAGATAGGCCTGTAGCATGCTGGGTCATTGCGGTCACCTTTTTTGAAGATGGGCAGTAAGATTGAGGTTGACCAGGGTTTAATCCATCACCGTTCTTTAGCCCACTCTGCCACCCCAGTTCAGACATGGCTATATGCAAATCAGTCTGACCCTGTGCCTCATTGGAACAGTTCAGCCCGAACTGCCAAGCCATGTCTTCCCTGGACCGAAAACAAGCTTCAGAGGACCGGTTTCTGGCATTCCCGCCGTCTTCAGGCCAGCTTGCTTGAATCCAGTGGCAAAGTGAGCAAGGGACTCACGTCTGAGCATACCCTGCCACACTTATAGCGACCAAAAGCGGTACAAAAGGGGGTGGTGATGGACTGAGCATCTGAATCAATCAAACACTCATACCCAGTCAAAAGATCTGGGTTTAATCCATCACCGTTCTTTAGCCCACTCTGCCACCCCAGTTCAGACATGACTATATGCAAATCAGTCTGACCCTATGCCTCATGGGAACAGTCCAGCCCGAACTGCCAAGCCATGTCTTCCCTGGACCGAAAACAAGCTTCCGAGGACCGGTTTCTGGCATTCCAGCCGTCTTCAGCCCGGCTTGGTTGAATCCAGTGGCAAAGTGAGCAAGGGACTCACGTCTGAGCATACCCTGCCACACTTATGGAGGCCAAAAGCGGTACAAAAGGGGGTGGTGATGGACTGAGCATCTGAATCAATCAAACACTCACACCCAGTCAAAAGATCTGGGTTTAATCCATCACCGTTCTTTAGCCCACTCTGCCACCCCAGTTCAGACATGGCTATATGCAAATCAGTCTGACCCTGTGCCTCATGGGAACAGTCCAGCCCGAACTGCCAAGCCATGTCTTCCCTGGACCGAAAACAAGCTTCCGAGGACCGTTTTCTGGCATTCCAGCCGTCTTCAGTCCGGCTTGCTTGAATCCAGTGGCAAAGTGAGCAAGGGACTCACGGCTGAGAATACCCTGCCACACTTATGGAGGCCAATAGCGGTACAAAAGGGGGTGGTGATGGACTGAGCATCTGAATCAATCAAACACTCACACCCAGTCAAAAGATCTGGGTTTAATCCATCACCGTTCTTTAGCCCACTCTGCCACCCCAGTTCAGACATGGCTATATGCAAATCAGTCTAAACCTGTGCCTCATGGGAACAGTCCAGCCCGAACTGCCAAGCCATGTCTTCCCTGGACCGAAAACAAGCTTCCGAGGACCGGTTTCTGGCATTCCAGCCGTCTTCAGCCCGGCTTGCTTGAATCCAGTGGCAAAGTGAGCAAGAGACTCACGTCTGAGCATACCCTGCCACACTTATGGCGGCCAAAAGCGCTGAAGAAGGCTGATAGCCAGAAACCGGTCCTTGGATGCTTGATTCCGGTCTAGGAAAGACATGGCTTTGTAGTTTGGGCTGGACTGTTCCCTTGAGGCACAGGGTCAAGGCTGATTTGCATATAGCCATTGTCTGACCTAGGGTGGTGTGGAGTGCAAAAAAACGATGGATTTAGGCCCAGATCTTTGTACTGGGGTGATTGTAAGACATTGTTCTGCATTCTGTCCATCAACTGTGTTTTTTGCAATTTTCACCCCGAGTGGGCTGGGTATGCTCAGACGTGAGTCCCAGGCACTCCACATCACTGGAGTCAAGCTCTCCAGGCTGAAGAAGGCTGATAGCCAGAAACCGGTCCTTGGATGCTTGATTCCGGTCTAGGAAAGACATGGCTTGGTAGTTCGGGCTGGACTGTTCCCATGAGGCACAGGGTCAAGGCTGATTTGCATATAGCCATTGTCTGACCTAGGGTGATGTGGAGTGCAAAAAAACGATGGATTTAGGCCCAGATATTTGTACTGGGGTGAATGTAAGACATTGTTCTGCATTCTGTCCATCAACTTGTTTTTTGCAATTTTCACCCCGAGTGGGCTGGGTATGCCCAGGCACTCCACATCACTGGAGTCAAGCTATCCAGGCTGAAGAAGGCTGATAGCCAGAAACCGGTACTTGGATGCTTGATTCCGGTCTAGGAAAGACATGGCTTGGTAGTTCGGGCTGGACTATTCCCATGAGGCACAGGGTCAAGGCTGATTTGCATATAGCCATTGTCTGACCTAGGGTGTTGTGGAGTGCAAAAAAATGATGGATTTAGGCCCAGATCTTTGTACTGGGGTGAATGTAAGACATTGTTCTGCATTCTGTCCATCAACTGTGTTTTTTGCAATTTTCACCCCGAGTGGGCTGGGTATGCTCAGACGTGAGTCCCAGGCACTCCACATCACTGGAGTCAAGCTATCCAGGCTGAAGAAGGCTGATAGCCAGAACCCGGTCCTTGGATGCTTGATTCCAGTCTAGGAAAGACATGGCTTGGTAGTTCGGGCTGGACTGTTCCCATGAGACACAGGGTCAAGGCTGATTTGCATATAGCCATTGTCTGACCTAGGGTGGTGTGGAGTGCAAAAAAACGATGGATTTAGGCCCAGATATTTGTACTGGGGTGAATGTAGGACATTGTTCTGCATTCTGTCCATCAACTGTGTTTTTTGCAATTTTCACCCCGAGTGGGCTGGGTATGCTCAGACGTGAGTCCCAGGCACTCCACATCACTGGAGTCAAGCTATCCAGGCTGAAGAAGGCTGATAGCCAGGAACCTATCCTTGGATGCTTGATTCCGGTCTAGGAAAGACATGGCTTGGTAGTTCGGGCTGGACTGTTCCCATGAGGCACAGGGTCAAGGCTGATTTGCATATAGCCATTGTCTGACCTAGGGTGGTGTGGAGTGCAAAAAAACGAAGGATTTAGGGCCAGATCTTTGTACTGGGGTGAATGTAAGACATTGTTCTGCATTCTGTCCATCAACTGTGTTTTTTGCAATTTTCACCCCGAGTGGGCTGGGTATGCTCAGACGTGAGTCCCAGGCACTCCACATCACTGAGGTCAAGCTATCCAGGCTGAAGAAGGCTGATAGCCAGAAACCGGTCCTTGGATGCTTGATTCCAGTCTAGGAAAGACATGGCTTGGTAGTTCGGGCTGGACTGTTCCCATGAGGCACAGGGTCAAGGCTGATTTGCATATAGCCATTGTCTGACCTAGGGTGGTGTGGAGTGCAAAAAAACGATGGATTTAGGCCCAGATATTTGTACTGGGGTGAATGTAAGACATTGTTCTGCATTCTGTCCATCAACTGTGTTTTTTGCAATTTTCACCCCGAGTGGGCTGCGTATGCTCAGACGTGAGTCCTAGACACTCCACATCACTGGAGTCAAGCTATCCAGGCTGAAGAAGGCTGATATCCAGAAACCGATCCTTGGATGCTTGATTCCGGTCTAGGAAAGACATGGCTTGGTAGTTCGGGCTGGACTGTTCCCATGAGGCACAGAGTCAAGGCTGATTTGCATATAGCCATTGTCTGACCTAGGGTGGTGTGGAGTGCAAAAAAAAGAATGGATTTAGGCCCAGATCTTTGTACTGGGGTGAATGTAAGACATTGTTCTGCATTCTGTCCATCAACTGTGCTTTTTGCAATTAACACTTTGTCTAATGTCACGTCATGGGCAGCACTGTCCTTCACGAAAACAAGGACATCATCTTGGAACACCAAGACTGAGCTCAAATCTAGAAGAATGTTGTTCATAATCCTTTGAAAAACGGATGCCGCTGAGGCCAAGCCAAAGGGCATCCTGCGATACTGGAAAGTCCCAAGAGGAGAAACAAAAGCTGTGAGATGTTTGGATTCAGGGTGGAGTTCAACTTGATGGTAAGCACTCGCTAGATCGAGCTTGGAGAAACATTTGGCTCCCTTGGTGGCTGCAAATAGATCAGATTTTGGGCAACGGATGGGAATCAACCCAAATCTCTTAATTGAGAGACCTTAAGTCCACACAGACCCTAAGTTGACCGTTTTTTTTTTGGGCAACCACCAAGGGAGAAAGCCACAAAGAAGACTCAGCAGGTTCGATGACTCCCTTGGCACACAATTCTTTAATTCTTTCTCCAAATCCGATCTAACGCTGAACGGTACACCCCTAAGCTTGTGCTTAACAGGGGTGGCGTCATGCTTGACAACAATCCTGTGCTTAAAACCCTTAACTTTACCCAAACTGTCTCCAAACACAGAAGGGTATTTTTCTTTCCACCTTTGTTTGATGTCATCACAACATTCTACCACTAAGACTTGTTCTTGAGTGCCTGGCTTCAACATCATCCCAAATAACCCTTGGTGAAACCACCCGAGAATGTGGAGTCACTTAACAGCAACATAGATTTTACCCTTGATGCATCTACCTTTAAAATACATCTTATCCTCAAAAAATCCCAACAGATCAATCTTACGTCCCTCATAGGAAACCGGGGAACGATCTGGAGGGGAAAGATCAATAGAATCACCCCACGTTTCTTCAAAAAGTTTTTTTGTTATCATTGTGATCCAGGAACCCGAATCCACCAGGAGAGGAAGACTCTTTTCACCAACACCAATATCGACAATTGGGTCTCGACAATCAGAAGGATCACCTTCTATTGCTTCCACTGAGGAGCCAACCATGACATGTTCCTCACTTTCCTCTCTTAATTACAGAAATAGTTTCTGAGTCACTTTCACAATCAGATTCTACAATACATGCCACCGGTTTTTTAACATTCTTTCTTTTAAGGCAGACCTTGACAAAATGACCTACTCTTTTGGCAGTAATTGCAGGTGACGGATATGGCGGGGCATCGGCAATTCTTACCATGAGGAGGGTTACCACATCTAATACAGAGATTGGGATTAACTCCATCAAGTTTGTTAGACTTGGTCAGAAGTTTCGGAACACCAGTTTTAGCCGTAGAAAAAGTGGTTTTCCCACTCTTGACAGCATTAACACCATCACTGACTCTATCAACGTTTTTATCTTCGAGTTCTTTTAACGAGCTCAATGAAACCTCAATGCTTTTGGCAATTCTTAAAGTCTCGTCAAGTGTGGGATCAGTTCAAGTTAACATTTTCTGTCTAATGCTCTTTTCTTTGCATTGACAAACAAATTGGTCCCTAATCTTCTATGCTACCTTTTCTTCATTAGCCCATTCCAAAGGCTCTGACCCTCAACCCATTTCTACTCCGGCTACTGGTCCTACTCTTTCTCTGTTTCATCCTGTTCTCGCTGAGACAATAAACAAATACACATCACCCATTACCTCAGGTTCCCCGCTTGACCTGTGCCCTCCATCGGTACTCAATCTACTCAGTGGACTTATCACACCTCCTCTCACCGAGATTTGCAATTCTATGTTCCTTACGGGTGAGTACCCACAGATTTGGAAGAAAACTATAATCAAACCTCTGCTAAAAAACCTTCACTGGACCCTTTAGAACTAGCCAGTTATAGACCCATAGCCTGCCTTCCTTTCCCAGCAAAAATCTTTGAAGCACTCATGAACCACCAACTGTCAGATTTCATTGATCAACATCACTTGCTGGATGATACCCAATTTGGATTTAGAAAGAGCTATGGGACAGAAACAGCACTGATAAAGGCGGCTGATGAGATCAGAACTATTTTAGATCATAATGGGGCGGCTGCACTCATTTTGCTCGATCTCTCCGCCGCCTTTGACACGGTCGATCACTCCATCTTGATCGACGTGTCTCAGCATTGGGGGTTAACCATGTAGCCAGAGACCTTATAGCTTCCTTTCTGGCCAACCGCTCCCAATCTGTGAAACTTGGTACTTTCTACTCGCCCACATCCACATTACCCTGTGGAGTATGTGTCGGACTTGGCGAGGGTCATAAAAACTTATGGGCTGAATCTGACTACCTACGCAGACGACACCCAATTGGTGTTGGCGGTCCATAAGAATGGTTTGGCAGGTGCATCAAGATTTCAGGAGGCTATGCTAGCCAAAGGCTCCTGGATGCTGATGAACTGCCGAAAACTAAATTCGGATAAGACAGAGGTGATGACCTTTGGCAACCTGTCTCCGGTATGGTCTGACATCTGGTGGCCCACTGATTTCGACCCCCCACCAGCACCGGTTGCCAAGGTCAGGAACCTGGGGGTCATATTCGACACCAAATTAGCATTTATCCATCATGTCAATACTGTGACCTCATCCTCTTTCTTCACCCTCGGAAAAATCAAAAAACTACTTACCTACTTACCTCCAGCTGCAGGAATACCACTTATAACCACTCTAATATTTTCAAAACTGGACTATTGCAATGCCCTCCTGCTAAATGCCCAACAGCAGGTTGTGGATAAACTGCAATCAGTCCAAAATGCATCAGCTAGGGCACTTCTTTCCATCCCCAAATACCAATCCGTTTCGGCAGCCATACATCAACTGCACTGGCTCAGAGTCAGAAGCCGCATAAAATTCAAGGCCCTCTGTATTGCATATAAGGCCATCCACAACTCAGGTCCTCAATTTTTAATAAATGCCTTCAGGATTTACACCCCCAGCAGGTCTCTCCGCTCGGCATCCAACTTCCTTCTTCCTCTTCCTCGCACCAGAACAGTTGCTTGGGGAGACAGATGTTTCTTGGTAGCCACGGCGAGGCTATGGAATACCCTCCCTCTCTTCATCAAAACCAGTCCAACCCTTTTAATTTTCCAAAAACAGTTGAAAACGTGGCTCTTTGATCAATAAATTTACTTTTCATCTATTTCCGTCAACGTATAATCCTCTGCGCCGAGACACCTTTGGGTATTTGTGCGCAATACAAATTTAATAAACATAAACATAAACATAAACATAATAAGTTGGTCTGTGAAGTTTTCAAACTTACAAACTGATGCAAGACGTCTCAATAAAGAAATATATGTGTCAACATCTTCATCTTCCGTCTGTTTCCTTTTAAAAAACTTGTGCCTTTGAACAATAAGGCTGGGCTGTTTATTGAATCTCTTCTTCAGTTCCAACACAGTTTGTAAGAATTCATCTAAGCCATCACTTTCTTCAGGAGTTAGCTCAGGTAGCTGTTTGAAAATTGACCTACCCTTAAACCTAATGAGTGAAGCAATAAACATTTCTTTCTTTCTGCCGTGTATCTTGTTACTCCAATAGCTCCTAACTAAGTTTCAAATGCATCAAACCACTTCTCCCATAGAACAGGAGGTTCTCCAGGGGAATCCAGAAAAGAGGGAGGAGGGTTTACAGATTGCATGGTGCACATATTGACCAAATATTATAAAATAAGAGATGTGATTACGAAAGATAAAATTATATGAAACAGACAAAATTGCAACCACTAGAGTTTATACACTTTCAGCAAAATAATATGTAGAAAGATGCACAAAAGGAAGACAAATGTGTGCATATCACAGATGCAAAAAGAAAATCTGGCGAATGTGTGCACATCACAGATGAGGATCAACACTCAATTGAAAATAAAGTGTAGCAGAAGCTTTTAAATAGCCAGAAGTGTAAATAACCAGTCCTGCATGCAGGACGATACAAGAAAGTGTCAAAAATAATTGTGTCAAGATTCCAGCTTGTACAAAGCTAATTGATACACTCGGAAAGTGTGTGCATCCCTGTAGACTTAGGTGAAGGTACGTAGAAGGTGTGCACATCACCGACTGAAAAGCACCATGTAGTTTATGTGCTGAACACAAAAAGGCATGTGCAAAGAAAGTAAATCCAATACCAAAACGTAGGAGGGTGTGTGCATCACCGCGTGATGCACAACTGTAGAAGTCATGTTTCTGTTTAGTGAAACGCAAGCAAAACCTAGCTAATGTCAGTGGAACGCAAGAAATGTGTATTAAAATGTCCGCTCCGGCGTGAAAGAGTCACGTGGTGTAGCGTGATCAACGCGAAGCGTAGCGTCACTGGAGCGCAAAGACAGACGCGAATATGGAGGTGAAGAACTCCGTCTGTATTCTAAGCATTCCAAGGTTGCTAAGAGCAGCGCAAGAGGTGAGTGGCCGTTACATATTTATTTAAAAATAAATAATGTCTTAACCCCTTCGATGCTGGTGACATGTGGCATGACGAGCTGGCTTTGTCACGTAACGCGGGTTTTTCAAATTTTCAGCGCACAGCGGGAAAACCCGCTAGCGCGCATGCGGTTAAAAATTGTCCCAAAGCAAAATTTTGAGCGCGCACCAAGCACGAAATGGTAGGAACACCACCAAACAGCTGAGCCTACAGCGCTGAGGGAAACGAAGTATATGGAAGACAGTAAATAAAGGAGAAGCGCATACGCCCTACTAGTTAGCTGAATCTGCTCGGTGAAAACAGTTGAAGGTTTATGATGTAGCAAGGCAGCTAGGCAGATGACGTGTAGACTTCAGTCTTCCTCCAAAGCATTTTTCATAGAAAAGTAGACTCGAAGAGTGTCCTCCAGAGCGTTCTCCTCTTGTAAATAAAAATCTCCTCAGAGGAAGCACTGCACGCAGGGCTCGTCAAATTGTGACCGTGTAATTCATGAATGATCACCAAAATAATTGTAGTAATTGAGGCAGAGGCGAGACAGATTCACTAGAGGTTTAATTAATTACACGGTCGTGGAGCACAAGATAAAGCTCCACCAGGCTCAGCAGTTAAGGCCAACTGTGATCATTTATCAAGTTTTTAAACTTGAAAACGCCGCTTACTTGCACCTAAAATTGGAAAAGCACACGCTGTTTAGCGGACCCTCACCTTGACCTCGGGGATATAGAGTGGACATTTGGGGGTAGTCATCTTGGTCAACAGTATAGTTGCTGACCAGCTGCACTAGACTGCCTATTCAACACAGCCAATGCAGACGCGCAGCGGACGCGCCGATGGCGTGCTGGAGGCGCGCCAGAGGCAAGCCCGTCTGCGCCCGTCCGCGACCCGGTCGTGCCTAGGGCCGGTCGTGCTGCCCAAAACGCACAAAACTGTAATATCCAAGGAGCCTCATCTCCCCAACAGCGGCTCTTCTACTCCCGGGAGGAATTGCTGGCTGTAGAGAATCGGAAGTTCACGCCGATGAACACGACTATAGGTAAAGGCAGGCATCTAAACTGTGGATTAATTAATTGTAAATCACTCATTAAACATCACTTTGAGATTTCTTGTGTGGTTGAAGACTCGGATCTCGATATGTTGTTTTTAACAGAGACCTGGACTAACAATAACTCGGCAGTTGAATTAGGTTTAGCATGCCCACTTGGTTATAAGTCCTGGCATAACCCAAGATTGACAGGCAGAGGGGGAGGTGTGGGGGTAATTTATAAGGAGGAATGGAATTGTGTTCTCCTAGCGCTGGATGAAATTCGTGGAATTGAGTTGTTGGGATTCACTTTACAAGGAACTAAGGGGAACTTACTCTCAGGCATAGTGTGTTATAGGCCCCCGGGACAATGCACAAATTATCAGTGCCTATATGAGAGCATTACGAACTTTGCTCTGTCTCATACAAGAGTAATTATATTGGGGGATTTTAATCTCTGGGAAACTGGAAATCTGGAGAAGCATCTGAGAGATTTACAACTGACGTGTGCGAACTTGAATTTGCAACAGTTAATACATCAGAGCACTCATCAAGGAGGGCACACATTAGATTTAGTATTTGCTAGTGAGGATGAAACACTGGTAAAAGATATCCTACCCCAAACGTGGACCAATCACCATCTGGTCCTTTTTACAACTAAGGTAGGGGCTCAACGGGAAGGAGTAAGGACCGTAAGCACATACAGACTGGATAGGAGGTGGGCTAAATTGGATAGTGATATGGCGTTAGCCCTGATCGAAGAAAATGATTATCCGACCTCCACTGACTTCGGTGGAGAAGAGCTACCAAAAGTACTGCAGCACCATGGTTAGGAATTTAGATCGCCTACTTCCAAGGTGCAAAATTAAAAATAAGGATAAGAATTCAGCTCCCTGGTATAAGGCGGAGTTAAAAGAACTCCGCAGTTTGAACAGAAAGGCAGAAAGGAGCTGGAGGAGACAGTACAAAGATATAGATAGAAATCTTTTTAAGCTAGCCCAACTCCAATATAAAACAGCAATTGCTAAAACAAAAGCCAATTTCTATGCCAACACGATCCTGAACTCCACCAACAGCACTAAAACTCTTTTTAAAATCTATAAGGACATCACCCTGCCCCCCAATCTATAAGGACATCACCCTGCCCCCCAATCTATAAGGACATCACCCTGCCCCCCAGCCAATGCAACAAGACAGTTGCCTCACAACAGCTCTGTGATGACATCTCAGGCTATTTTCAGGAGAAAATTTTTAATATTGTCGGGAACTTAGTCCCCCATAATACCCAGCCTCTAGACACTGAACAGAAGGAGCCAAGTATCGAGTTGAATGCTAACTCCTTATTAACCTCGTTCCAACTATTTACAGAGGATTCCTTTGCTATTATGGCTCTTAGTGTTACTTCAGGACCCCCGGCTGATCCTATTCCCCACAGATACTGGAAACAATTTGGTAAAATATTATTTCCTCACCTTCTTAATATTTGCAATCAGTCCCTGGAAGAAGGTACAGTGCCAGCTGCATGGAAGCAAGCAATGGTCTCTCCGTTGCTAAAGAAGCCGTCGCTGGATCCTGCACTACCCGCCAGCTTTAGGCCGATTTCCCTCCTCCCGTTCCCAATAAAGATCCTGGAAAACTCAGTCATTAGAACCCTTTCTAAGCATCTAGAGGATAATTGTCTGCTGGACGCTTTCCAATTTGGGTTCCGACCTGCACACGGGACGGAAACGGCATTGACCACAATGATGGACAATCTTCGACTGCGCGCCGACAGAGGGGACGCGTCGTTTCTTGTCCTTCTAGATATGTCGGCGGCTTTCGACACTGTGAGTCATGCAGTACTGCTGCAAAGATTGTGGAACAATGGAGTGAGAGGAAGAGCCTTTGAGTGGCTACAGTCGTACCTCCAAGACCGCCAACAGACGGTGACCCTAGGCCAGTTTGCATCTGAAGCTTCTCCCGTCCCGCATGGGGTCCCACAGGGGTCTTCAGTTAGTCCCATTCTATTTAATGTGTACCTGAAACCCCTTTTGTCCATCATTAAATCCTTTGGTATCAGCGTTATAAATTACGCGGACGATACTCAATTGATTTTTTCCCTGGAGGGCAAGCAAGAGACCTCAGTAGAGACCTTCCAGGAGTGTATGCGGAAAACGGCGGGCTGGCTCAAGGCCAATTCGCTCCAACTAAATGGAGGGAAAACGGAGGTGATGTACTGTTCAGCTGGAAAAATCTTAAAGCACCCCATGTCAGAATTTAGGCTCACCCCGGAAGACTCTCTGAATCTGACCAACACCGTGCGTAATTTAGGAGTGCAAATGGATGCCAACCTTCAAATGGTGTCACAGGCCAACAAAACCATCCAAGTTGGCTTTAAACTTATTCGCATGCTGAGAAAGATCCTCCCGCTATTACCAATCGCCTCACGAGCCTTGGTAGTGAGGAGCTTAGTGCTGAGCAGGCTGGATTATTGCAACGCCCTGTACCTGGATGCCCCCAAGTACATCTTTCAGGGGCTCCAAAGGGTGCAGTCGGCGGCAGCCAAGGTGGCTCTTAATAGACCATGGAGCTCCTCAACATCCTTGGCACGGAGAGACCTTCACTGGTTACCAATCAAAGAACGGGTCCATTTTAAATCACTATGCATCGTCTTTAGGGCGGTTCATGGACAGGGACCTTTTCCACTGCAGGATAAATTCAATTGGTACGAGCCCCCTAGACAATTACGGTCTGCTAACACTGGCCTAATCCCAGTCCCTAGATTTAAACGGTCTAGAATGGGAGGCAGGGCTTTCAGTGTGGCAGCTGCACAATTATGGAATGGGCTGCCGCAGGGCCTCAGGGTGGCGAGCTGTCTGCTGGAATTTAGGAAGGAATTGAAGACCTTACTATTCCCCAGGGGCTAGTTCATTTTCTCTAATCTGGAACTATAGGATAACCGTTGATTCTTGTCTGAGCCCCAAGATATCCGTAGGGTGATAGTAGCGCTATATAAGAACACAATACAATACAATACAATACAATACAATACAATACAATACAATTTATTTATTTATGGATTTGTAGTTCGCATGGCTGCCTTAGCAACAAGGCGTCCCAGTGCAACCAGAAACCAGAGACAAGAGCATGAGAGGCCACCTAGTGATTAAACATCAGACATAGGGAAAAGCCAGGTCTTTATGGCCTTACGAAACACCAGAAGGTATGGAATAACTCTAATGTGAGCCGGGAGCGAGTTCCAAAGTTTTGCCGTCAAAAAGCGAAAAGAGCATTCCCCGGCCCTCGCTCTCCAGACTCGAGGTGCGAAAACAAGCGCAAGGTCGGCAGATCTCAACTAACGCCCAGGCACATAGGGCATCAACAAACGAGATAGCCCTGATGGGGCCTGGTGCGTCAGGAACTTGTGTGAAATGTGCAGCACCTTAAACTGAATGCGCTTTTCGACGGGCAGCCAGTGAAGTTTGGGGAGCACATGCTCCACCGAGCATGATCTAGGTAGTGCCACCAAAAGCTGCGCAGCCGCATTCTGAACCCTCTGCGGTGCTTAATGCTGGCTTTATTAGCGCCCAGGTATAAAGAATTGCCATAGTCTAACCTGGAAAGAATAGACGCCTGAACAATAGTCTGGTGGACCTTAGGGGGAAAAATCAAGCAGGGCTCTTAAGCCTCGCAAGAGACCAAAGCAAACGGCAGCAACAGCTTTTGTTTGTTTCTCGAACGTCTGTCCGTTATCAAACCACATGCCCAAATTCTTCACAGCCTCCTTAGGGAGAGGGGCGGGTTTGAGGCGGGCCGGCCAGCACTGCTCGGACCACAGCTCCCGATCCTTGCCAAACAGCAGGATCTCAGATTTACTGGCATTCAACTGTAAACAGTTCGCCGACATCCAGTCGGAGATGGCCAGGAGATCCTCCTTGAACTTGTCCAAATTAGCGCAGCAATTTTTTGAAAAGGCAATTACCAATTGGGTGTCGTCGCCATATGACACCAGGGACAGCCCCCTGCCTTTTGCCACCTCGGCTAGGGCTCTCACATAAAGATTGAACAAAAGTGGGCTTAAGATGGAGCCCTGTGGTACCCCCTGGTGCAGGGCAAACTCCTGGGAATGGAAAGGTGGTACTGAAACCTGGAAGGACCGTTCCTCTAAGAAAGACCGGATCCAGTCCAAGGCCCCATCCCTAATCCCAACTTACAGAAGGCGTTCAAGAAGAATATCATGGGACACCTTATCAAAAGCGGCACTTAATTCTAACAGGACAAGGCCGCCGAGTCTCCCATGTCCAGCCTACTCCGAATGGATTCCAACACTGCCAGTAGCGCCGACTCGGTACTATGCCGTGGTTGAAAGCCGTGCTGTGAAGGATCAAACATGTCATACTGCTCAATGAATTTAGATAGAATGGAATTCACATGCGCTTCCACCAGCTTAGCCAAAAAAGGCAGCTGGGAAATAGGGCAATAATTACCGGGTTCTTACACATCCAGAGAGGGTTTTTTTTCAAAGGGATGACTTTGGCGTGCTTCCACGTCCTAGGTATAGAAGCTGACCTCAGAGACAAATTGGCCAATTCTAAACTCACAGGGGAAATTAATGAGTGGAACTGGCGAAAGTGGGCAGGTGACATAGGGTCAGCTGGGGCTTTGGCAAAAGGCCTCAAATTCCGGGGTCGTCAAGGGTGGAAATGATGATAAACAGTTGCCCTCCATGATATCCCCCCTTCCAGGCACCACTCTCTCCTTAGGGGGGGGTCGCCTTAGAAAAACCCTAATAGATCTGCTGAACTTTGTTCACGAAGTGTAGCGCTAGTTCATCACACTGGAAATTGGAGGCAATGGGAGAGATTCTAGGAGCACCCGCACTCTTCATGCCATTAACCAGGGAGAAGATGGTCTTTGCGGGGTTTTGTACTGGGCAGAATCTTATTAGCTACAATCTCCGCCCGTGCTCTCCGAATGAGCTTATGATATTGCTTGACAGCTGCCCGATATTCTAGTTTTGCAGACACATCATAAGAGCGACGCCAGGCGTGCTCGAGCTGCTTGCAGCCCTTCTTTGCTTAAGTTAGCGAATCGTTGAACCATGGATTAGATAGCCCACGTCCCTTTCCTCCCTGTTTGGCTGGGATACAGCTATCCAGGCCAGCCATCAACCATTCTTGGAAGCACAAATTTGCCCCATCTACATCTGCGGGTAATTAAGGCCTGTGTTCAGCTAGCCAGGCAGAAAACAGATCGAGGTCTAACTTATGCCAAGGCGTTTAAGCGTTTGGGATGGGCGGATCACATCCACCTTGCCCTGCAACTGCACAGATAATGCAACCAAGGAGTGATCCGTCCGTGCCTGCGGGACCATGCGGAAAAACCTTTATAGAGCAGAAGTTAGAGAAAATGGGGTCTAACAGATGGTCGGCCACATGTGTACCCACAAGAACGTGTTGCAACTGCTGGAAGGCCTCTAATTCCATCAGGAAACTGGCGATCTCAGCTTTCCCCCTTTCCCAAGATGGAGATTGAGATCCCCCAAGATGGTGAAATTTGCAGCCTTCCTGGACAATTTTCCCACTTTACTCAATAGGTCTTCTCAAAACAGACTAGAGGGCCCGGGGAGGGGGGGGGGGCATTTGTAAATTAGAAGGCCTGACAAAAATTGTGGTTGAGACTGATTATAAAAGAGTATTAGAACAGAGCCACCCAATAATCCCCCCGGGACTGGGTTAAGTTAACAGTATAAGCTAAATGTCCAGGAAGGAATCATTCAGGAATCAATTTATCAATTTCTTAGTGTCACGTCCGTGAACACTTAATTCAATAAGGCGACCAGAGGGTTTCACAAGAAACACTAGCAGTTGTATCAAAAAATAGAATCTTTTTAATATTTTCTTTTGGTATATAGATAACTAGTTTTTAGGACAATCAAAGTCTGGCAACAAAGGTACTACCAATCGGTACAACAAAGTAATTTTGTAGTACAACAACACCTTCAGCAAAATAATGTGGATACAAACAAAAGACCACATATAAATCAAGTATACAAAGTACAATTCACACATTAAGTTTTAAATGAATTGAACGTTATATTGCGTGACAGGTGTTAGGCGTCGACGTTTCGGTCCTTGTCGGTCACAAAGATCCATAGGACCATCTTCAGGACAACAGAGTTGCACAGGAGAATGTCGATCATACGCCAGATAGGTCATTAAGTCTCATAGGCCACCTGATGCCTAATACGAGTCTTCAGCAACGGCTCAACAGTCCGTGTCTCAGCAATCAATCAGCAACTGCTCTGATTGATTGCTGAGACACGGACTGTTGAGCCGTTGCTGAAGACTCGTATTAGGCATCAGGTGGCCTATGAGACTTAATGACCTATCTGGCGTATGATCGACATTCTCCTGTGCAACTCTGTTGTCCTGAAGATGGTCCTATGGATCTTTGTGACCGACAAGGACCGAAACGTCGACGCCTAACACCTGTCACGCAATATAACGTTCAATTCATTTAAAACTTAATGTGTGAATTGTACTTTGTATACTTGATTTATATGTGGTCTTTTGTTTGTATCCACATTATTTTGCTGAAGGTGTTGTTGTACTACAAAATTACTTTGTTGTACCGATTGGTAGTACCTTTGTTGCCAGACTTTGATTGTCCTAAAAACTAGTTATCTATATACCAAAAGAAAATATTAAAAAGATTCTATTTTTTGATACAACTGCTAGTGTTTCTTGTGAAACCCTCTGGTCGCCTTATTGAATTAAGTGTTCACGGACGTGACACTAAGAAATTGATAAATTGATTCCTGAATGATTCCTTCCTGGACATTTAGCTTATACTGATTTTAAAAGAGGCACATTCACAGCTCCGCCACTGAGTCTAGGGTAAGCCACGTTTCCGTTAGGAATAGGGCATCCGGGGACTCGCCAGCTAAAAGGTCAAACAACTCAGCATGGTGTTTTGCCAACGAGCGGCAGTTCAAGCTAAGGAACCTATATTCCATAGAAGATAGGTCCTATGATAATAGAACCCTGATTTGTATGCCTAATCCTGGTTCTGACCCATTTGTCTGCCCTCTTACCCAATTCTTGCGGAGAGGTCAGATCAGAGTCCACCAGGTGCTGGTGTAGAAGCTGGTTTTGACAATTACTAAGGATCTGCTTCCTCATAATCAGTTTATACAATCCTGTATAGTCATGTACTTTGCTGCCCAATAACCAGCCCTCCAGAGCCTTAGTAGCACAATCTACAAAACCAGTCCAGTCCTGAGTCTGTGTCTTCTGGGTGTCCCTGAACAACAACCTACATTGCTCAGTGGTTAAGCCAAACCCATCAATCAGAGCACTCTTCAGGACTTTGTAGTTATCAGCATCCTCATCTCTAACTGTGATGAGCTTACCTCTACCTTTTTCTGAAAAGGAGAGCCATAAGATTGCCGCCCACTACTTTGGGGTACCTGCTGTAGTTTGCAAGCCCTCTCCAAATCAGTTATCCATTTGTGGATGTCATCCCCATCCTTGTAGGGTGGGACAATCTTGGTTAGGTTTCTATTATCATAGGACCTATCTTTATCCTTGGGGATATTGCTGCCACCAGTGGGTTCTAACCCACTTAACTTTTGGTCTCTTGCAAGAGCAAGTCTCTCTTTGGCGAGGGCATGTTCTTCCCTCTCAATCCTCAGATTGACTTCCCTCATCCTAGCCTGGTGCTCTCTTCTCTGAGGAGAAGTCATTCCCCTCTGAGCGGAGGCATTAGGCCCCTTGAAGCATTAGAGTGGAGAGATTCCCTAGAGTGGGATCTTCACCTCCTATACCTCCACTTAGGGGCCTGTATGGGGCTAGCCCATCTCCAGCCCCATGTAGGCTGAGGTTAGCCTGGCAAAGTCTTCTAACTAGGACCTGGCTGTCTACCTCCTCCCCAGAATCTTCCTCCTCCACGTCTTCATCTATGACAGTAGGGTCAGGGGCATCATCTGTTGAGGGTAGGCCCTCATCTGTATTACCTGAGGGGCCTGGGTTAGAGGCTTTCTGAGCATCATATTCCTCCATGAGCTCTATCAGGTGCTTGAGGGTAGAGTTGGAACCCTGTTTTAACTTTCTTGAAGTGCACAAGTGCCTTAAATCAGGGAAAGTTAGGGTATCATATCTGGAAGGTATCCTTATAGGATCTACCTCCACTGGGAGAGAACTACTTGGTTCTGCTCTCAGAGACATGATCTAGGGCCCGATGAAGGTAGGCATTTACCAGTCGGTAACGGCTGAATTTGGCCGTTACCGACCAGTAAATGCCTTTTCCAATGTAGGGGGCATGTATTTACAGATTCGGTATTTTTACCGAATCTGTATTTACTGATTCGGTAAAATTACTGAATTGGTAAATACAGACTCGGTAAAAATACCTAATCTGTAAATGCAGATGTAGGTGGCGCTTTAAACAGTGCCACAGGCCCCTAAGAATTCGTTATTTACCATGTAATACTATTGCATGGTAAATAATGAATTCAGGTGTACATGCACATCTGTGCATGTACACCTGTGCCATGTGACACACAGACATGCCCTTAGGGCATGTATGTGTGCCACATGGCACACAAGCCTGACATTGGGGTGCTACACGGTGTCAAAGTGACACCCCGTTCCCCCTGGCAGGATTCCGTATTTACCGATTCGGTAATTACCGAATCGGTATTTGCCATTGATTCCTATGAGCTTCAAGGCCCATAGGAATCAATGGCAAATACTGATTCGGTATTTACCGAATCGGTAAATACCGAATCTTACAGATTTGGTAATTGTAAAAGAAAAATTACCTACATCTGCCTACTTCCAATTTACCTACTCTTAAATACCGAATCGGTATGATTCGGTATTTAAGAGTAGGTAAATCGAGATTACCTACATCGGGCCCCAAGTGAGGTGTGGTGTGTGCACCTACAAACACTAAGTGTTTCCTACTAGAACCTCTCTATGAGTTGTAGTCAGGGTGTGCTAAGCCCTTTGCTCTACAATAACTAAGTTCGGTAAAACTTAAGTATTTTAAGTCTTGTTATATGCACCTATAGGTACCTAATGTGATCTTTCAAATGATATCTTAAGATTACAATTGGTAAAACAACAGCAAGCTCAAATCCCAACCGCTGCACACCAACGTGAGAAGTTAGCCTGGTATATGATGTCCACTATTCTAGTGGGCACCCTGTATCAGTCCAAACAACCCTCATGGTGATGGTTGTAAAGTCAACCGTATAGACCAGCTATCCTAATGGTAGCATGGACAAAGCAGTCTTAGGCTAAAACTTCAGAGAGCATGTGAAGCCAGCTGTTTTACCATATGTAACCCCTTGAATACCAAATGAAAGAACACCACACAGGTTATAAATAAAAAATATATGTATTTATTACTAACACAACCCCCCACCCCTCTGACAAGCATTGAGGATCGATGAGACAATTACACCTTTCAAAATCAGGGATTACAGCTGTAAGCTGGCTTTATATGCTGATGATCTTTTGATCTATACCAGTTCTCCCTAACGTTGCGAAGATAATGGCTGATTTTGGCCTCCACTCGGATATCAAATTAATCACTTGAAAACTCAAATTATGTGTTGGGGGATAGACAACTGGGAAGGTCCTCGCAGCAGCCAGTTTAGATATCTGGGTATAAATATTACTTCTGATATTAATAACATAGTCCAAACCAACATAAAGAAGCTATGCAAGGATATTGATCAGCTTTTCTCTAGATGACAGAACTTTCCCCTCACAATCTATGGCCGAGTCAATCTGGTCAAGATGATAATTCTGCCCAAGCTAACCTATTTGTGTAATTCGATACCCCTCATTTTTCCAGATAAAATCTTGGCGAATATTCAGGGAAAAATCGGCAGCTTCATTTGGGCCAATAAAAATTCCAGGCTATCTTGGAAAAAGCTGAAAAGAAGATTTTTTTTTTTTTTTTTTGAAAACCTTTATTCAAAAAAGAAGGAGATACATGCGCAGGCCCACAACCATCATGGCCGGCCGCAAAGACAATCAATAAAAACAGGAGAAACTGAAGCCAATCAGTAAACAGGATATATCGAAGTACACCAGATGTGGTTGTGGGGCTCGCAAACAGGATATGGGGTTTTCATTTTTAAATTTTAGAAAAAGAGTAGGGGCTGCAACAACAAGGACATCACACCTTACAGGATAGAAGCACAAAGGAGACGATTGGGACTTACCCCAATTACAGTGGGAGATAGGCTATGACTAAAGCAAATATGCAATCTGGGCAGCCACGGCGATAATACTGGACAATAAACCACAGGACAATAATCCACATTTCTAAAAATAACCCCAGAGAGCCTATCCCCCAAAGAACAGAAAAACAGAGGCTTGTCGAGAAGTTGAAAAAGAAAAAAAGGGGGTGCAAGACCAAGAGACAGCCAACCCTACTAAAGAGGAAAGAACCCTCCCAAAGCCGGAAAAGAGCGATAGGGACCATAGAACAAAACAAACTAAAATAACAAACCCCCCCCCCCCCGCACCCGCCACCCTGCACCCCTGTAATGGCTACGGCCTAACCCACTAACAGCATGCCTGTTGCCCCGGAACTGCCCCACAGAAGGGAAAATATAAGAAGAAGTGGAGGAGGAGAAAAACAAACAGGCCCCCGGACACCTGATACCCCCCGCCGGCGGTGACCCCCCCATAGCACAATCATCATCAAGCAAAGCAAAACGGTCAGCAATATAACGGGGAGGACAGTCACCAGGAAACCCCCCCCCCCATCCTACCCCCGGCCCGGTGAGGTATTCGGTGCAGTCCCGGCAAAAGTAAACGGAGCAACCCCAGGGAAACAGAAGTCAACCCTGCAAGCCTCACGAGGAGATTCATCGCCAAGTCATAACAGTTGCAAACAAAGGGAGCGTCCCAGAAGGGCCAAAGCAGTGGCAAGGAGCAAGATAACCTCAAAGTCAAAGTCAACCCTGACCAGAGCGAATCCGTTCCGGAACACATCTCGACCAAGCCACATCCGACCAGAGGCAGTCAAAGCGTCCATGGCAGATCAAGGCAGTGGAGGTGAAGCAAAGTCCGGTCACAAAATGGCGGCATCCGTTATGCAAACGGGCCAGAACAAAGGAAAATGGCGATCCCCTTCGACGGGACCCTGAGACTCGGCAATGAAGAACATGACATCCAGTGACGATACACCATCGGATAGGAGGCTTAGAGGGAAGACCATGAACTGTAGCAGATGAAGGAAAAGTAAGGCCGACTCTCAAGGGAGCAAAGTCGGGCTGCCGCTCGGGCTCCTGAAGATGGTAGGTCAAACTGTTCGACCGGACCGCAGACTTCTGTGCAGGCGCTGCAGCGTCCGTGGCCGGTCGCGAGCAGACATCATCCAGTTTCGCCGCCAGGGAGACACATGCGCCGGTGAATTGCGAGCGGAGCGCCCCAATTGCCGCCATTACGGATCTCAATGAATGTGCGCCATCCATCCCCTCCATCCCGGGGTCCAGAGGACGGAGGGGGACACAATTTCCAGCCCACATCGCCGGGCTCCGGGCACACATTTGGCAACCGCAACAACAAGGGCGCCCCGAACTGGCACACTCAGCACAAACACCGGCCGTGGGTGCAGCCCGTCAGCCCCCGGACCGGGAAACGAGGGTCAGGCACACAACCCACAGCCACGGTGCAGGAGGATCGCAGCACGTCACAGTGTCTCTACTCCGGCACCATCCATCAGCGAGGACAAGAGTCACAAGCGGAAAGAAGTATTCAAACCTGGAAGACCGGCCACAATCGCGGTCCCACAGCCGATGTTGATCAGGTCCCTCCGGGTGTTTCAAAAATTGAGGTCCCGGCGGCAGCCCGGGAGTAGGCCAAGAATGGGACACGACATAACTTCGTCGCTGAATAAGGTAGGAAATCCGGGCAAGCACCGTTGGCATCAGGCAACCTTCATACATCCAGGCACAGGGCGTGGGTAGAGGATAAACGACTG
Source organism: Lissotriton vulgaris (assembly GCF_964263255.1). NCBI lineage: Eukaryota > Metazoa > Chordata > Amphibia > Caudata > Salamandridae > Lissotriton > Lissotriton vulgaris. Next base: position 147,991 of record NW_028245402.1, read on the forward strand.
GATAGACGAGCCGCCGGCGGAGGTCGGCGGAGCCAGGAGCTTATGCGGCCATCTTGGTTCGTGGCGTAGCTCCTCCCCGAAAAGAAGATTGTTAAAGGGGGGGCTTGCGCTTCCAGATGTAAATTGGTATGCTCTATCCTTTCAGGTGAAAAATATCCGATGTCTTCTCTCAAGCCCTGATGATTCTAACTGGGGGAGGATTTTGAACATAATGGTAGATCAAGAGGGAGGTGGGTCTGGGTTTCTGTATAAATTTGGAGCAGTAAAATTTGACAAAAAGGTACGCCTCAAGGTGTTAAAACTAGCTCTCTTTGTATGGAACAGAGTCAAAGGAAGGTGGGGCATCAATAATTATTCTGATTGTGCCCCGATCTGGGACTCTCCGGGTCTGCTCCCATGCCTTAGGGATAGTTTGTCCCTTGATCTACACACAAGAGGGGAGAGGGCCCCAAAAGTTTAAACTCCAATACCCCAGGCCCCCTACGGCTACCAGTTAATCACACGCAGGGGGTATATAGAGTACACAATTACAACAGAGGAAAATTCCCCAATTTGCAAAACTGCCCTCACTCACACACCGAAGTATGTGACATGCTTCATCATAGGGCCTGCTACAAACGCCCTAGTGTAGCCACATACAGGGCGGAGCATTAGGGAGGTGGAAAAAATAATAAATTCCACGTGACAAGACGTACGATACAGTCAATTAATACGTACAACGAATAACATACATGAGTGGTGAAACGTATAAGTAAACACCTCGTGAATTTGATGTAAGTGCGACAAAAAAAGTGCAGTTAGGATGTGATTAAAACTGATTAGGGGTGCCAATAGAAAATATTGCTTTATTAAACCCAATTTTGATACCCCTATCAGGATTAAAAGTAAAGAGAAAGGATGGGATAATGTCTTATTGAGAAAATGAGGTTCCTCAAGACTTCCCTCCTACCACTGCTAGAGTTTCCTCTGTTGTAATTGTGTACTCTATATACCCCCTGCGTGTGATTATAGTTTGTCCCTTCCTATTAGGAGAGCAGGAATAAGTATTTGGTCGGATCTAGTAACATCTGAGGGGGTCCTCCCATGGGAGGTCTTGAGATCTAAGATCAGGGACTCCCTCTCCAGATTCAAATATATCCAACTCTGTTCCTGGTTTTCGGCCGAGAAAGAGAACATCGACGGTAACTGGGAAACTGAGTGTGCTCTCTTACCTCCAGGGCCTAGGAAGAAGGAAGTTGGACTCTGGTATAGGAAAATGCTGGAGGCAGAGGAATCACAGTCCTCCCCATTATACCGTGTTTGGAATTCTTCCAGGCTGGAGGCAGGCTCAACTACTTTGAATGACACCTCCCTCCAAGTACTCTATAAATATGTCCGGTCTGCTTCGCTAAAAATAAATCACTTCTACACTATAAATAGGCTTTATTATACACCAAAAAAGCTAGCGAAGTTTGTAAATCCATCTCCTCTTTGTCCAAGATGTGGACTCATTGAAGCTGATGATATCCACATCTTTTATGACTGCCCGGCAGTGGGACCCTTCTGGGGTAGAGTGGAGCGGGCTATCGAGAGTATTTTTAAAACAAAATTGAGGTTGAACATAGCTAGAGTTGTGTTTGGCCTGGACGCAGACCTTATTGCTGGATTGAGGGAGACACAAGTTGCTTTTTTTTTTTCTTTTTTTTTAATTGCTCAAAGAGAAATTTGTAAGATCTGGAAGGATGCCAGCCCTCCACTGTATGAAAATTGGCTTCGAGCAGCATTGAGAATCGCACGATTAGAATCACTACTAACTCACAATGTAAATATCACGGTGTGGAAACCTTTTATGGAATGGGGAACAGCAATGAGGTTGGGATAAAACACCAAAGGTCCAATGATTACACCATGCCTCAGTATAAAAAGGCAGGCCGGACTGGCCCCCCGCGAAAGCAAGAACTCCGGCCAGAGGTGTCCAGGTCAAGAATGGGCTTTGGGAGATAATTTGCACTCGTTAGTGGTAAGATGAGGACTTGATTTATTTTTTTAAAACACACAACCCCTCTGAACTCTTTATGAGGTCAGAGGCACAAGCACATAACAAGATACTTAATTATCATACAATAAGTTGCACAAAATACAGTTGAGCCCTTGGGGCGTTGCAAACCATATACTAAAATAGTGGTATAAGAACCACGTCAGGAACAGGGAGTAGGCCTAGGGCCTAGGGAATCGCTGGGGCTACACTGAACTACCAAAGGTTAGGAAGCAGGAGGCCCACGGGAAGCGTGTGCAGTGTCTTAACACACACGCGAGCTACCATAGGGATACAATGGGAACGTAACAGTTAGAAACTAGTTGATTTAGGACACTTCCGGATGGACTATGAGAAAGCTACTGAAAACTAGGACACTTGGATAATCAATACCCACAGGAGCAGCGGAGTACTCGCGTTACCTCACCCACAGGAGCCGGGTGCATAGGTGTCAAGTTGTGTCGGTTTTCGTCGCTGAATCCTATGGAGACCTGTGAAAAGATGCTGCAGGCGACCAGGAGAGAAGTGTCCGATTGGATCCAAGGGCTGATCGAGGATGAAGAGTACCTGAAAGCAGAGGGGACAGATTCTGGGTCACTACCCAGTGACCAGGAAGGAACCAGGTGATTTCGTGAAGCAATCAGGTAATGTCGTGAAGCTTGTCTCTGCAGCCACGTGGACCAGGAGGTGTCGCCGACGACCAGGAGTTGGATACGGACTGTCCCACGACGGATCTCGCTGTTGGCGGTGTCGGCTTCCGGATTGGAGTCAACAAGGCTTGGCAAAGGCAACCCAAGCAGGAATCGAAGATGGCTTCTGTTACAGACCAGCAAGGTCTGGGGGCTTCTCCTTTTCAGGGAAGCAAGGGCTAGCCTGGAGCAACCAGGCCAGTGGTGTAAGTTTAAAGGTTCGTCGTCACAGAGGCCACTAGCCAACGGGCAAGTGACCGGACAGACGCGTCAAGCACTAAAACACTAGTAGGCCCCCACGCGGCACTCGTGGGGTGTGAAGGGCTGTGCGTCGGTGTAGACGGTGCTCGAGGCTGGGGCTTCTCAATCCCCACTGCACAACTTCGAGGGTGCCTAGAAGCTGCACAAGTAGCAATGAGCAAGTTTTCCAAGATGGCCGGTCCCACGTCTCTCGTTGCCTCCACGGGTCTCAGCTTTGCTGTGGCTGTGGATCGGGGTCAAAGAAGTCTGGAAGTCTGGTTCTTGTCATGCTCTGTGCTCGGGCTCCGGCGGGAGCGTCGACAAAGCAAACCACAGTTCGCTGGATGATGCCTGTTTGCACAGGGTGCTCACTCCTTGACCACAAGGGAGATTCTTCAGTCTTCTAGTTGCAGTAGAATGTCGAAGGTCCAGAGTTTTGTTTCAAGTTTCAGTTCAGGATAAATCTAAAGTCTCTAGACTCAGCTCCTAGCTTTATACAAATTAAAGGGGCTGGATTACCTGCTAGGTCCCTCCTATGGGTGGGACCAGGGAAGGGGGTGGTTACACCCCTTTCCCTTTGTCCAGTTTCGCGCCAGAGCTGGTGCTGGAGTGCCCCAGCAACTGGTTTCAACCGGACTGTGCATGGAGTACCTTGTGGGCCCCAGGCAGTGTCTTATTTCATTCAGCCCTCCCTGCCCCAATACACTATGGCCTGTCTGGGGTGGTGCTAGCACCTCCCAAGACAGGAAACATATTGTCCAAGCCTCCCTCGCTGGAAGGACTCCCAGTAGCAGGAGGTCAGACTTGTGTCTGTGGCAGCAGCATCCATTTTGTGATGCTGAGGCTCTGGTTAACTTTAACCGGGATTAACAGGAACAACATGTCTTCTCCCTCTAGAAGGGTGGAATGCTACCCCCGTCACCAGAACTGGCGAGGGGGTAGTATTCCAAAGTGTATGACACCTTACACGACATGTTTTGATAAAGCCAAACCAAAGTTAGCATTAACTGCGAGGATTATAATGCACTTAAGAGTATATGATATGGCTATATCATAAAACAGCTATAAGGACATGGTTCCGAAAGCTGCAGACAGGCTCAGCTTATGCTAGAGCACCATCTCACATAAAACCAAGCACTCTGCCCCCAGGTTTGTTAAGGCCTGCCATAGGAGTGACGTATAGGTGTATATGTGTCTATATATAAGGTTAGATATAGGAATACTATATCTAAAGCAAAGGGTGATTACACCACCTTGCCCCAGCTGAGTGATCAGCCAGTTGTGTCAATTTGGATGGCCAGCCAGGGGTGGCATAACACATGCTGCAGCCCCTGGTAGGGCTTGGATGCCCCTATGCCCTGGGTACCTATGGTACAGTATACAGGGGCTCATAAGGTGACCCAATGTCCAATTGGAGATGTACCTAAAGTACATGGAATCCATTTTACAGTGAGAGCAGATAGCCTGAGGCCCTGATTAGCAGGATCCCAGGCCAACTAAGTCGAAAACCAGATAAACACTAGGCAAAATGTTGGGGTAACCATATAGTCAGATATCCACCTTCCTACAATGAATATCAATTGATTTGGGTAGTAGTGATTATCAATAGCTTTGGGTAGTAATGAATATCAATGCCCTCAGCAGTACTGAATATCAGTGGTCACTTGTAGTAATGAATATCAATGGCTTTGGGTAGTAATGAATAGCAATGGTTTTGGGTAGTAATGAATATCAATGGCTTTGGGTAGTAATGAATATCAATGGCTTTGAATAGTAATGAATATCAATGGCCTCAAGTAG